>NC_135448.1:3355000-3395000 GCF_051991255.1 Vanacampus margaritifer
TTTCTTTTGTTTTTGTATATTCGTGTGTGTGTGTGCATATGTGCGTGTGTGTGTGTGTCTGTGTGTGCATATGTGCGTGCGTGTGAGTGTGTGCTCATTATTCACCTAAAACCTATTAAAAATACCATACCGTTCACCTAAACCGAATACTTCAGAATCCCGCGAGTCGTGAAGTTGTCAGGACACCCAAGGAAGGATCAAAGAAAAGAAAGAAAAGTTAAATCCAGCACCCACCAGACATCACCTACTATCCACCGGGTTACCAACCAGAATCTTTCACCAACCCCAGAAACATCTAAATTCCAACAAATTAGGGAGACCTCAAGAGACCAAAGGAAAGACTGAGGAAAGAAAGGAAGGATAGATGAAGCAGAGTGAGATCCACAGACATCACCCTCCACCGACAGGGTAGGGGGTGGGGGGAGGAGACGGCAAGGGGCAGCGGCAGGGCAGCAGGGAGAGGGGGGAGGAGGAGGAAGGGTGACAAGAGAGAAGGGACTGGGAGGCGGAGGAAGACGTGCGGGGAAAGGGCGAGGAGGGAGAGGCGGCAAGGTGGAGTAGGGTAGAGGGAACCACGGGGTACCCCAGAGGCCCACCTGCCCCGAACCGCGTCGCCGGGCACAAACCAGGGAGAGCACCACAACGCAGCACCCCCCAAGAGACCCAGGAAACGGACAAGACACAGCCGCCACCCAGTAGCCAACAAAGGGACAGAGCCGCCCACGCCCAGCCAGGGGGGACAGCACCTAAAAAGTTAACTCACTAGCGTGCAGTGATTCCGAATAGTAACCCTTAGTGCCCATTGGAAGTGAATCTTGAGGAGTTGGTGACTGTAAGGTGTCATTTGATGTGGTCTACTCGATCCTGCTGGCAGCAACTGGGTTCCTGACTATAAAAACACAACCATTAGTTACAAAATGCCAAATACAGAAACAGCATTATAAGTTATCGCGATGTGGTGGCTCTTGCTAACAGGGAGAATTAAGTGACCAGATTTAGATAAAATTATTCTATATACGTAGACTGTTTGTATAAATTTTGATATTTGTTTTTTATTCGAAGCATATATTTTTTCCATTAAATTGTGATTTATGAGGAGGTTAGACCATTGGTCAATATTCAGAGTTTGTTTATTTTTCCAATTAACAATTGTTGTTGTTTTTTGGCGATAATAAGAGCTACGTGTGTGTTTTGGAGATAAAAGTATCCTACAGTCCAAGATAGCGGAAAGGTTTTCTAAGACTTAAGTCCAGAAATACATAACCGGAGTATAACCAATAAAACATGAAAATAAGTGTCAGCAGTGTTTTGTAAACACTGGAGACAAATGTCTTAGTCTGAGAGTCCCATTTTCTTCATCATGTATTGAGTAAATCATTGGATTTTTAAAACAATTGTGTCGCTTAATCGACAAAATCTTAATCTAAAAGTCTAAGGTTGTTGCAATCCTTCTGTTCTAGTTCCAGCCAACAGTTAGTATCACTGTTGGGTTGTACCCATAAAATTAGATATCGTAGCTGGTTAAGGTATATAGTAGTGCATAAAATTTGGTGCCTCTAGACCTCCTTTGGATTTGCTTTTCTGAAGAGTAGATAATCTTTGTTGTTGTTTTTATTACAGTAAAATTTTGTAACGGCCGAGTCCAACGACTGGAACCAGTTAGACATAGGTTTGAATGGAATCATTGAGAAAAAATAATTTATTTTAGGTAAAACCTTTCGTTTTAATGGTGGCTATTCGTCCTATTAGAGAAATAGGAAGGAAGATTATTCCAGCGCTCCAAGTCACTGTAAATGCTATGCAGAAGTGGAGTGAAGTTTAAATGAATTAAATCAGTTAATTTAAGTGAGATTTTTATGCCTAAGTATTTTAAATTGCCTATAGAAAATGAGTAGTGTGGGTCCTGGCTAGCAGGGTTCCATGAATTTTCTGTAATAGGTAGTAGTGTTGATTTTGTCCAGTTAATAGAATAATCTGATAAATGTAAGAATTTAGGTTAGATCCTTACCCTAACATAGCAGGTTCTTCTAAATAAAGTAAAATATCATTGGCATATTGATTAATTTTATGATCAGTTACCCCGGAGTGAATTCCTTGGATCTTTCTATCCTGGCGTATTGCTAATGCAAACGGCTCAATAAACATCGCAAATAATAAAGGGGACAATGGGCATCCTTGTCTTGTGCCTCTCTGTAGAGTAAAACTCTGAGATGTAATTCCATTAGTAGTACCTGTAGCTTTAGGAGAATCATATAATACTGACACCCAGTGAATAAATGACTTCCCAAAGCCAAATTTATTTAAAACAGTAAAGAGTAAGGACTAGTTAACTTTGTCGAAGGCTTTTTCTGCATCCAACGATATAATAACTGCCTTTTTACCATGCCGCTTTTACATGCTAAAAAGGTTAAAGAGCCTCCTAATATTATTAATAGAGTGACGACCTTTAATAAAGCCTGTTTGGTCGTTATGAATGATTGTCGAGATTACTGTTTCTAGTCTATATGCAAAGGCCTTAGCGATAATTTTAATATCAGTGTTAATTTATGAAATCGGGCGTTAACTTGACGAAAGGGTGGGGTCTTTCTGGCTTTAATAAAAGTTTAATTGCTGCTGTGTTCATGTTTGGACGTATGTTACCATTAGTTTTCGTTTCTGTTACTCTTAAGAATAATGGAGCAAGCATTAACCAAAAGTAATTAAAAAATATAGCCGGATAACCAATCCCGGCCAGGTGCTCTGCCATTAGGCATACTATCTAGAGCACCGTACAGAGGAATGCCTCAATATGCTCAGGGTTAGGCTTGTTCGTTTCTGAGTATAGGTTGCAATAGTAGTCATAAAAAAATTGATTAATTTCTTCTGGTGATTGTGTGCATTCACCAGTTGTCCCTTTAATAGCCGTTATAAGAGATTTTTCCCGATTGGGTTGAAGTTGGTTTGCAAGAAATTTACCGGATTTGTTATTATACTCAAAAGTTGTTGTATCTCAATTCTTGTATTATAAACTCAGTCTTTTTGGATAACATATCGTCTAAATGTACTTTTGTATTTTGTAAGTAAGTCCATATTTGTTTATTTGGATTTATTGCGTATTCATCCGTCAGTTGTTTAATTTTATCTTCCAGGTCTTTTTCAAATTTTTGATCCTGTCTCTTTTTACAAGATGAATATTATATAATTTTACCTCTAATTACCGCTTTCTCAGCTTCCCAGAGAAGAGATAGAGATAAGTCTGGCGAGTCATGTATTTCTAAAAAGTCTGCCCACTCTCTTCTTAAAATTTTGTCAAACTCTGCGTTATTTAGCAGTGAGATGTTAAAACGCCATGTCGGTGGTTTAAAGGTATTATCAACTTGTAGGGTGTGGGAGACTGGTGCATGGTCGCTAATAATAATAGGATGTATTTTTGTACAAATTTTATCAGCAATAGAATTATTTGTAAGAAAAAAATACATTCTTGAAAATGACCGGTGCACCGCTGAAAATAAGGTAAATTCCTTCTTAGTTGGGTTTTTAAATCTCCAGCTGTCGACGAGGCCAAAATCATCCATATATTCCCCTATTACTTTAGTAGATTGTAATTGCCTTATACATGTTGTATTATTAGAACAATCTATTAATGGATTTAAGATATAATAGTAGAGTTCGCTGCTAAATCAAACAGCTGAGAGAAAAATACATGGAAAAAAGCCAGATCATCATTATTAGGGGCAAATATATATATTTTATTAAATATAGTCACCTGAATAATAATATATCGGTCCTCTGGGTCTGTTACGGTATTATTTAGAGTAAAGAATAAATTCTTATGTATGATGTATGAGTATATAGACTCCTCTTTGTCTACTGTTATAAGGAGCACTTGACTAAAATTCTTGTCAATAAGTAATTTTTCTTCAGATCTTTGTAGGTGGTTTTCTTGTAGAGAGACAAATATCTGCTTTTAATTTTAAGAGATGGTCTAAAATGTTTATTCATTTTGCCTGTGAGCGAGCGCCACACACATTTCAGGAAACAAACTAATTAATGCATACAAACAATATAAACTCAGTCCTGTGTATATATCTGTATAGGCTACTTGGTAATATTGGCATGTTATAGGATGGAATCAAAGTGGTTAGGTGGTTTATGATTTGTGTGAAATGAGAGGTGCTGTGTAAGTGAATATAACAGTGAAAAAACGGGGAAGGAGGTAGATGTGAAGGAAATTGGCGGGGGATTAAACATGTAACAATACACCAGTAAATGGTAACAACCTAAGCACGATTTTTTGTTTAAATATATTTTAGATATAGTTATGTATTAATATTATATTTGTAGTTAGAGTAATTTCAACGTTGGCAGGTTGAAATCCCTCGTTTTGAGAAAAACGCATTTTACGTTTTTGGCAAGTGCATCTTTTAAAGGTCCATAGCAACCGGTATTTTAGGAAAAATATCTTGATACCAAACTTTCAGGTAGTGTTGAGAGATCCCTGGAAAGTCAATTCCAATAGCAGGTAAGGGCATCATCAAAGATTTTGACCCTTTAATACCTGAGGAAGTTTGACATCTCAACTGATGAAATCGGGCAAAAATGCTGATTATGGCTCCATTTATATAAATAATTTGTGAATGATGTTAGAGGCAGCTGGGATAGGCTCCAGCACCCCCTATTTGCAAATGGTTGCAGCCTTTTTGGGTGGTGGCCTTGCCAGAAATGGCAGTTGCCATGTATATTTTTAATATAATACAATACGTTTCAATGATTATTTCATACTTAGCGTCCTTAAAATGTATGGTTTAAGCCTTTAAGAAGAATATTACTTGCAGAATGTCGTGTAGTTACTTTTTTGGCAGCAATGTGATTTTTGCAGTATAAAAATGCACTTGAGTATTTAACAATACAGTGGTCCCTCTCTACTTCTCGGTTTACTTGTTGCGGATTCACTATATCGCGGATTTGGATTTGGGTCCAAAATTCATACATTACGGGGTTTATCTTGTACCTTGCTATTTCGTGGGTTTTTCAGAGATTATTACCCCCTTACCCACCCCTCCCGGATTTACTGTATCCTTTATTTATGCTGCTATTTTTGTTATTATATTTTTAAAAATTAAATGTGTTTAGAATGGTGGAAACTGTGTGGTGGCTTTATTATGGCTCAGAAGCAGTTTGGGATTCTCAGAGGACGAACGCTTTTACACTCGCTCTGTGATTTTCACTGCCTTTTGTGATTTTACTCCCTTGTTTGCGGTGGTAATCTATACTGCTGCAACATGGTAAAAAGAAGAATAAAAGTGGAGGAAATTGTGGAGATAAAGGCATCTCTTCCTAAGATAAATGCCAAGATAGAGAATGTAATGCTGGAAGTGAAGAAAGACATAGAACCACTTAGGGAGATCTTGAAAGTAGTACAACACCTGCGGAAAGATCTGGAAGACAAAGACCGGCGTATTGGTTCCTTGGAACTAAGAGTGGATGAATTGGAACAGAATGCTCGCTTGAATGATGTGATAATCATCGACATTAAAACCAAGCCGTGCACGTACGCGCAAGATGCAACCAGAAGTCGTGATGATCTTGGCATCAACTCTGATACTGAGACGACGGAGCAACAAGTGATATCTCAACTCAGAGATCTTGAGATAACTGTGGAACCAGAGCACATTGAAATGTGTTATCCACTTCCATCTGGGGAAATGAGGCCACCTGCAGTGCTGATTAGACTCACCGACAAAAAGAAAAAGATAGCTCTTCTGAAGCAGGGTCCAAAATAGAAGGGCAAGAACATTAACATTAAAGAAAATCTCACTAAAAAGAATGCCGGTATTGCCAAAAAGGCATGTCAACTGAACAATTTCCTCTATCGATTAAATTTTAATTCACAAGAGTTCAGTCTGATTTGATTTAGATTTTTTTCTGATTCGATTAACTTCAATTCAATCCGATACCATTAATTATGGCACATCAATTCTTCTTGAATGCCAAGTACATGATAAAAACTCCATAAATATCCACAAGTATTAAATTCCAAAGTCAAAAGATTTAGTTTATTAATGAAAGTAACACGTTATAATCACTGTTACACGAACAGTGACATAAGCAAGGATGAGCTGAAAATATTTTCATAATCTAATTCAATAATTGTAAATAGAAATTGAAAAGATTATGAATTGTCTTACAGTGCAATAAGTCAGATCTTTCATAAATGTAAGAAAATATTTTTTAATTCATGTGAACATAAAATTTGAAGAAAACAGTAAGGTACAAAAAAATTTGCTTTTAAAATTCTATTTTCTTAAAAAATGTATGTGAAAAAGAGATTAATAAAAATAATAATTGATTCATGGTGTTTTTGAATTGATATCGGGCGTGAAAAGATTTGATATCGATTATTTGATTATTTATATATTTTTTAAACGGCCCTGTTTTCTACCAGGCGAGCTGGTGGTGGTGAGCGTTCACGCCTGGGCTGGACTTTTATGACAGACTACGCGCTTGAAAGCTGGGGGGTATGGAGAGGCTTGTGTCTGGCCCCATGGATGTAGAAGACGTTTAAGATGTGTACCTCTTCGTTTGCTTGGCAGTCGGGATGCTTGTGCTGGGGTATGGCACACCAAAGCAGGGAGAGGTGTGCGCCAATGCTGTGGACGCGGTGGTCAGAATGCAAGCTGACCTATACATGACCTGTGAGGCCATGTCACGGGTGAATGCTGACCTAGCGGCATCCAACAACGCCATGGGTTAAATGAGAGAGGACATCGCCACAAAGCTGTGCGAGGTGGGGAAGAAAGCAAGACAGTAGAAAGTAGGGCTGGGTATTGCCATCAACCTCACGATACAATACGTATTGCAATACTTATGTATCTCAATACATGGTCTTTAAGGTGATACTATCCTGACATTTTACATTGCTTTACATATATTTTTATTATAACAGCCATATGGATATCTACATGATATGTTTATTATGCTGAATTTTTCTTAGCAAGTGTCTGTTCTATTTTTAGAACAGACTTGAATTTGTCGGACATCTATACATGTACACTTTTTTGGGGGGATTAAGTTAACTGTTTGCAAGGCACCAGTGTCTCTTTTCTCCGCTCCCCCCACTCTCTCCTGTTGCTGCTTGGCAATTAACTTCAGAGGCTGCTGCCGCACAGCCCTGCAAGCAACGAGTCGTTAGCTGCGTATTTACAAACTAAAGTGCGATATCAATTCAGAAAGCTGTGTCCACGTCTCTCGCTACAGATGACAGTGATTAAACGGAAGGACTGACACGAGCTGCCATGCAATTTCAGCTGGTCATCGCAACTGACTTGTCAGGCCTCAACATAATGGAATGAATCTGCAAATGATTTAAAATCATCACCGGACACTTCACTGGAAATGGTCAATAAACGGCATGTGCGGTTACTCAAAATGAACTGATGGAAACGTGTACAGAAACACGCTTTATTGGGACTGAATGACAATGATGAGCCACAATGACTGTCAAAATTAATATATGAATTAAGTCATTGATGATTGAGGCATCTAAAATTTATTCAGGGGACGGGGTTTTAATAAGCCATGGCTTCAACCTGACAGCCCTTTTTGTTTTCGGATGTTGTTGATGTTGTAAATGAGATGTGGTTGGTAAAGTCTGTTGTAATAACATGTTTGAAAGGGGAAAAAAAAAACAAAAAAAGACTTTGTTTATCCGTTTACGTCCTCTACTTCGCGGCAATTTACCCATTGCGGGTGGGTGTGGAATCTTAACACCTGCGAAAAGTGAGGGAACACTGTAATAATATATAATAATATTTAATTATAATAGAAATATTGAATATTTGACCATTTCTGGGCTTTATATCTTGTTCAAGCCATTCCTGGTCGATGCACTTAACTAGTGCTGGGGGAAAAGTGAACCAGGTTGTGTAAGTTGACCTAAAAAATAGTTGACACAGACATTTCCAGTATCTATAAATGTCCATTCTACTGTCCTTACCTTTTCACAGTCTATTAGCGCCCTCAATTGCCGCAAAGATGATACTGCTACCAGACAAAAGTCAGTTTAGAATTACTTTAAACACACCCATGATTTTTATGAGGTACAGAGAATGGATCGATGGTGGATGGGTCACCACAGAAATTATATACTGTATTTGGCAGTTTTTACACCAGATGCCCTTCCTGACATAACCAACCCATTTTTATTTGGGTTTGGGACAATAGTGGCTGGAATGCAAAAAAGTGTAAAAAGGGTCCTGCCTGTGGACCACCTGTATCCAATGGCAGTGGTGCTTGACCACAGGGTGAGAAGTTAGAACCTACTATCACTAGTTAGAACATACTGTTATCTTAGAATTTCAAGTTGGACCATACCATAAGGTGCTTCTATATAAGTTGGAAAATGAAACTAATTTGTGTGAAAGTGAAAGACAGTTGGCGTAGCAAAAGCTTGTTACCTGGAAAAAATCACTAAGCAGAGATCAAGTGTGAGTGTAAGGGATGTGATTATTGTGGGAAATTGTAAATTGAAATTGAAAACAAGAATAGCTGCATCCAAAGTGCTGTAATGATAGTGTAAATAATAAGTAAGTAGTAAATGTAATAAAACACTAAAACTATCAGCCGCTGTTCGATTCCTGCTCTCTTCAAGTCATGTGTCGTTGTGTCATTAGGAAAGTCACTTCACACAAATTGCCTCCAGTGCCACTCACAACGGTGCGAATAAATTGGTGGTGGTCGGAGGCAAGGTTATTTTAGTTCACGAAAACTAACAAAAAAAATAAAATTCCAAAAACAATTTCGTTAACGAAATAAATGCTTAAAAAAAGAAAACTAAAGGCCTCGTTGTACTTCTGTCAGGCTATGGTGGAGACGTTACGGCGGAGATGTTACGGCGGAGACGTTACGGCGAAGCCCCGCTCGTGCGTTTGCCTTCATACTTGTGCGCAATACACATCACAATACACATCAGGTTCTGCTGCAGTTTCACTCCAAGTCGGGGTGTCGCTATGGCTGCTATTGGCTAGGACGCCACAGAGTGGCAATTCCTCTACATTTTATGACCAATTCAGAAAGTAGTTTTTCGTTTTCCGAAACAAGAAACAAAACCGGAGGGAGAGTTGGCTCATCACCATGACAATTATTTAATGTCAATTTGTTGCTGTCGGCACTCGCCAAAACACAACAGCTCTGTGCTGTGAACACAGGTTGTTTTTTTTCCCTCGTCACACGCACACAATATCACACACAAACGTGATCTCCCGGGCGAGATGTGGATTTGCGCCGCATACGCTTATACTAAAGTTGCCATCACTGAAACTATCAGAAGGGGGGGGGAAAGCTGAGTACACCATCGAACGGACCAATCACGAGCAATGTTGTGACCCACCATCTATGGCGTACAAGATTTGGAGACGACGAGCAACGCAGTACTTGTCGTTAATGACTGGCGTCGATCACGTGATGTACGCAGTTCATTAACGCAAGAGCAAACGCAGAAGTATAAAACAGGCTTAACTGAAACTACATTTTGTGTTTACAAAACTAAAACTAACTATAATTATAGCGAAAATGTCCTTCGTTTTAGTCTTTGGTAATTAATTTAATGCATGAGCCATCGGGGATGATTTTAAATGTGATTTTAATTTGTTTTGATATTTACCGGAATAAGGACGTTTGAAAGTGTCTCATGGAGGTGACGTCATCTAGCAGCAGCCAATAGGAAAGCACCTTCAGATGATGTCGCTCCTAGGCGACAATTTTGCGTGCTTGACTTTTGGCTCCAATGGCTCAGGTCGCCTGCTTTTTCATTTAACTCAGCCGAAATGCAACGCTAGGTAAGAAATGTGTTACTTTTTTCGTTTTACCATGGAGTTTTTTAAATATTGCGCACAATACACATTTATTTAAAAACTAAAACTAATACTAAAAGTAATTAACTAAACTAAAACTAAGCATTTTTTAACTAACTAAACTAATTAAAACTAAATTTAAAAAACAAAACTCAAAACTAAAATGAAAATTCCAAAACTATAATAACCCCGGTCAGAGCACACTGGCAGCCACGCCCTAGGGCAGCTGTAGCTACTTAAGTAGTTTACCGCCACCAGAGTGTGGGTGTATAAATAATGTATCCATTGTAAAGCATCTTTAAGTGTCCAGGAAAGCTCTGTATGAATCTGATGCATTATTATAATAATTATTATTATTATTATTATTTCGTCCCTTACTGACCGCCGCTTCCAACTTCGGCGTCAACCTCGGAGTCACCATCATCATCATCGTCGTCATCAATGTGCTCTTTAGCATTGGTTGATGCTTTTCGTCTTTGAAAAAAATGCTCAAGCGTGAGCTGCTTGCAACCGGTCGCCATTTTTGCTTCCTCAGCCATTCTCTCCTCAACACTCTAGCTCCGCCTCACGTCTTCTACTGACGTCTACCCCAACTTGTCCAAAGAGTCATCGCTGCCATCTAGTGCCCAAAAATAGGCATTATACTAACGAGATCTGCTTGATACTTTCAGCACAGCTGGCCAAGGCTTTCCTCCACCCGTTTCCCCCCCAAAAAAATAAATAAATAGTGAACATCTTTTAACGTCTTTGGCAGTCCTCCGTAGGATTTTACTAAACGTTATTTAACATTTTTGGCAGTCAAAGAGTTAATAAATAACACAAAAAGTAGGTAAGTGAATATAAATATATAATATATATATAATAACTACTAATAAATTAACACAAACTACAGCAGACACCATAAAACCAAGAAACAAAATGAAACAATTACGAGTCTCATGTCGAGTCAACTAACACCCCCCCCCCATAAAAGAGAGGTGTTTACCTTTAACCCATTAAGGACTAAAGCGCCTGGCAAAACATCACCCTTAAAAACCTTAAGTTTTCCTGGTAATTCAACAATATTAAAAAATAATGTATATCTCAGCTCCTGAAGCAGATAGAAACATAATTCCAAAAAATTTCACCTGTGGCGCACTGGCGGAGCCAGAGGGGAGGCCGGGGTGGCACGTGCCCCTGCTCAAATGTGATTGGACCTCGCAGGTGCCAAATGATTGACTTCGGCACCGGCGCAGTGGCGCCGCACGTCTTGCGATACAGCCTGCCAGCATTTTTATCAATCAGACGCCTACTAATTGTTATGCCCCTTCTGCACAGGAGCTGGCGCTCTTTACCACAAAATATTCAAATCCACCTCACTAAAAGTCTGAAGAAGAAGAATCTCTCGAGTCCAATCAAGATGACACGTTTTTAGCAATGTCATGTTGGTTTCCCCATGAGATGTGATTGACTGTTTAAAAAAAAACTTTTACAGTATGTTCAGATAGATTGTTTTGGATTGACATCAATAAGTACAAGCTAAATATAAATGCATGAGGTGAATGACGAACAGAGACGTGAAACAGGAAACAGAACTACGGAGCGACCTTCCAAATTAAAAGCATAGATTTTAAAATAAGATATTTAAACGTCACATACAAAACAGCTTGTAGAATCCTTAACACATCCTTAACACAGTATATATATGCCCTAACGTTTTTAGTCTATAATTGGGGGATTTAATGACATTAATAACATTATGTGGCTTTAAATAAAGTAGTAGAATGAGGGGGAAAAAAATTTGTAGGGTGTGTGGAAAACGAAATAAGGGGACAAAATGGAACTTGTTCCTTAAACGAATTAAACTAAACAAGTGTATGCGTTAACATTTCATTCATGTTAAACACTGATGTTAATTATTTCATAGACTTTGAACGTTTTTGTACATTGATAATCAACAGCACATTATGTGCAAAAATCTCTTGCATGCTTCATATGTACAACATTTAGAGACTCCAATTAAATTAATTTATTGCGAAACAAATTATTTGGCATAATCTTCTAATACCCTGAAGCATCGTCTGGCTCCGCCAGTGCTGTGGCGTTCACACAAACCTAAGTTTCTTATTATAAACCTTCTTTTAAATCAACAAACAACTGTGTCGCATCTGCGGGTACATTTACCTTCAACACTGGAGTGCAGTTGTAATAACCTCGGGGAATCGAGTGATAATTATTCGTCATCCATTCCGTTACAAAGCCGTCGAAATATTCAACGTCCTCATTGTTTACAAACATATTTTTGAACAATATGTCACTGTTGACTGGTTACACTGTGTCGAAGTCCTCCTGCGCGTCATCAGTTATATCATTTATTCCATAACTCCCACGAATCTGCGTCAGCCATAAACGCTTAAATTAAATTCCAGGACATTCTACGAGGCCCACTTCACCCTATCGTATATATGCATTTCATCGGCTAAGAGACCAAGAATTGGCCAAAACACAACAAAATGACATATCCGCGCTCCAGGTTTTAAAGGGAGAAGAGTGCTGGAGCGCTCCCGGCTTTAACGGTAGAAATGCGTTTGCGTGCTCCCGGCTTAAATGGGTTAAGACGGGTTTTAAAAGTGGATAGAGAGACTAATAGACCAAAATCTATGGGGAGAATTCCTAGAGAGAGAGAGAGAGAGAGAGAGAGAGAGAGAGAGAGAGTTTAATTTAAAGGTAAAAAAAAAAAAAGTTGATTACCATATTTTAACGACCATAAAGCTAAGGCTTAGGTATTAAATGGCGCAGTCTCAGTTACGAGTGCTATTTCTGTATTAAACACACATTAGGCCAACGCACTATTGGGCGCAGGCACGGTTAAACATACAATAGCTCAAAACATATGGTAGCATGCTTTCACGTTAAAAATGCTAGCGAATGTTTTTAAAAAGGCAACGGAACCTTTTATTGAGCCTTTTATCTTTGTACTTTATAGATGTATTTAACAATGTAAACAGTGAGTTTGGTTTGTACTTGAAGTATTTAACAACGTACTTGCTTGCTTTTTATCAATACTCATTCACAAGTCCCTCAAAGTCCTCATCTTTTGTATCTGAAACGAACAGCTTGGCAAGTTCTTTATCAAACACGCCAGGTTCCCTCTCGTCATTGTAGTATTGTTTCGTTAGCGTCCGGCTCTTCAGAAATTAATTGCGAAAGCTCGAACATTAGTGCAAGCAAACACGTGAGCCCAAACATGCACAATCCATTCACAAATTGTAGCTTAACTCGCTCTAGTAAAAGCAACAAGATGTCCATCTGTATCGTAATACAGGAAACCCGGCCCTGATTTTGGGTTCTCATGGCTGCCATTTTTCAACCAGAGCCGGATTTCCTGTAAGCAATGTTTCAGCAGAAATGCACCCACACAGACAGGCAAGCAGGGCGCTTACCAAAGTGGCACAACAACATCTACAGATTTTGGAACTCGGTGCACACACTTTTTTTCAGCAGGCCAACTTTGGGTTGTGAAAAATCGGTAAACGTTTTTTTTTTCACGTCATGCCCGGAGTGGCGGGGCCCAACAGAAATTAATTTTTCAAAGGAGGGGGTCGGTGGTGTCTGCAGAGCTCTACACTAACTTTTAAACAATTTTTTTTAGTTGGTCGCATTGCACAGGATTTGGTCGCACCATTTTGGGGGGAGGTGCAGCATGACCATATTTGCTGATGTACAGTCGTCTCAATTTGCATACCGTAGGTTCATATGACGTAAAGATTGACGGTGACTCAAGATATGTTTGAAAGATATTTTACTGTAACAAGAACTGTCTGCAACAAGCAGCAGCTGGCAAAACCAGTCAATTATTTTATATAACAGAAAACATTGAGGGGAAAAATGCTTTTCTTTTATGTGAACATTATTTTGTTCAACACAGAGGGGTCTAGCTCTTACAGTGAGCCTTTCCAACCATCTTCCCCTTGGGAAAACCAAACATTGTCATTGAAGCTCAGATGACTGATGAAATAAAACTGCTGTACTATGACTCTGAATATTATTCTTGTTTAGTGTTTGCCTGCTGTTGAAAGGGGGCTAATGTAAAGTCACTCCAGTTTTTGGTGGCAAATGTAAGAATTATATATAAGAAAGGAATGTTTATTCTTTATTGTTGATATATGTCAGCTTTTATAAATTGTTAGAAAGCCCAAAATGTTTACATATTTGTAATTTTTATCGTTTAATGCATTGATGCCTTCTTTCTGTGTGAGTATGAAATTTCTGAATGCATTTGAATGCACTGCCTATTTCGCAAGAAACGTCAATGTTTACATTCTATTAGCGGCTAACTGCTAACGGCAGCGACTTGTGCGAGCCGTATCATGCAATGACGGCGTAAATAGCGGTTCATTGGTGTCCTTAATTAGCGATTGAATATGATTTTGGGATGGTGTTGTGTTGATCTTGGTCGTCGAGAGAGGGCCCCACCACATGGGGTGGGGAGTGGGGACAAACGGCCACGAAATATCGTGGACCATAACGAGTCAAGTTAGACACGCCACGGTGGGCTTCGAGGGTCCATTTCAAAATAACATTTCTCTGCCTCGGCGGCCGGCCTCTCCGCCTTGGCGGCCAGTGTCTTCAGCGGAGCAGGCTCCCGCCCTGGCCTTTCTGCCGTGGACCCTCTTACGGCGACAAATGTCGCCTGGGCACGGCTTGGAGCAAGGCCAAAAGTCAGCTCTACACCACTGGATGTCGTGGTTGGTGGTTGGTCTTCTTGGAAGAAGAGGGGATCGGCGTTCCTCACGGGCACCGCATTTCAATATCTAATTGAATAATAAGTTTAACATCCTGGATCCCTCCCCTGGCACCTTCCGTGGGTTGTCGGCCTTCAGCGTTCCCTGACCGATCCAGCCAGCCTCCATTTCCGGGACCGGAACACTCTCGACCGAAGCACCTCAACTTGCTGAACCAGACCTTTATCTACTTCAGCGCCACAGCCCAGGAGGGGGGGCCGTCCTGTTCACCCCAGCGCCACAGCAAGATAGGGAAGCCGCCTGCCGCTCCTCTTCGCCACAGCTGCCGGAGCATCCAAGGCCGTTGAATGGGAGGCCCTCAGGTCCGTCTCCAGGGTCATCCTTGGCACGTTACTTATCATCTCCACGTTCCTTGTTTTCCCCAACTACAGCAATAGTTGGGAACTCAATCATTAGAAATGTTCATTGTTTTTTTTATAGTTACCCACTGCCTACCGGATGTCACTGTCCCAGTAATCTATGGACAGTAATCCCAGTGTCTGGATTTTTAGGTTCTCTCTCGTTCTCGATCTCCAGGCTAATTTTACATGTGGGTTTTAACAACACGTCTTGTGGACAGTCTGAGGTGACAAAATGAGATTTTAACCATCTATTTCAGCTGTGCGCAACTGTGGAAAATCCGTTTTTATCTCGGGGGCCCCTCACCTCACTGGCACATAGATCGTGGTGGTTCAGCAGACTCCTCAGTCTGAGCACATGGCTTCAATTCGCATGTCCACTGAACAGTGTTGTTTTTATTGACAATTTTATTCTGTTCTGGAATCGGCCCTCTTTTTATAGACATGATGGATTTCATCCCAGCAGGCTAGGTAGCCAGACACAATTTTTTTTTTTAGTCCATCATGTCCGATGATGACTTTTACTTCTTCTGTTGGTGGGTTCTGAGGTGACAGAAGAGTCCAATACGAGAGCCACATGATCTTTTGCAGTGGTTGCATGTGAAGTTAGTACTGGTTGTGCTGCTCTTGGCTGCAGGAACCATCTTCCTCCTCTGGCGCTTCCTTTCCCTCGCTGCACTTCTCTCCTCTTCAAAACGTTGAAGTCTAGAATGGCAGAATTGCCTCCAGAGAGAACGATCCGAGGCAGCACTTTCCAGCTGTGTGCTGTATTCCACATTTCTTGTGTTGACTTGAGCCGGTCCTTATATCTCCGCTTTTGACCTCCTGCAGATCGCTGGCCATGATGTAGTTGTCCATACAGCAGTTGGTGAGGGGAGTCTGTCATCTGGCATTCTGATGATGTGGCCGGTCCATCGCAGTTGGTACTGGAGAAATGTGGCCTCCATGTTCTTTGTACTAGTTCTGTTCAGAGCTTGTTGTGGTACTCGGTCACGCCATGTTATCCTAAGGATGCGCTGGAGGCACTTGATGTGAAAGTTTTCCAGCTGTTGGATGTGCGATACAAAGTCCAGGCTTCACAGCCATACATAAGTGTAGAGACACAAATGGCTTGGTAGATTGCTACCTTGGTGTGTATGCTGTGGTCTCCGTTCCCTTTTACGGAGCCTACCAAAGGAGGCTGAGGAGGACCTCATTCGATTTTGGACATCATTGTCCATGCCGCAGTTTTCAGAGAGAATACGCCGAAGGTTTTTAAAATCTGGGACTACTGCAAGGGGCTTGTTGTTAAAGACAGGTGACGGTGGTCAAGTTGGGGGAGGGAAGTTCCACTGGTAGAGTATTTCCGTCTTCATAGTGTTCACGTGAGACCCAGTCTGCTATAGGTAGGCCTTTACAGCAGCTGTCAGTGTTGCTTACAGAGCCTCTGGTGGTATATATGAATAGGTTCCCGTCCAACCTGTGTGCAGCAGCCAGGTGATGCTCATGAGGAAGATGTTGAAGAGTACAGGTGCAAGTACACAGCCCTGTCTGACACCTATTCAAACCTTAAAGGCCTAAACTCCTGTCCTCCTATTGTCACCTGAGCCATCATGCCCTCATGAAAACTTTGCAGGATGTTTACGAACTTCTGGGGGCAACCAACCCTGAGAAGAACCGCCCAGAGGAAGTCTCTATTGACCGTATCCAAGGCCTTTGATAGGTCCACAAAAGCCATAAGCTAGTCTTGGTGTTTCTCTCTACACTTCTCTTGTAGCTGACGAATTGTAAAAATCATGTCCACCGTGCTGCATTTTTTTCCTGAAGCCACATTGAGACTCGGGCAATAGGTGTTCTGTTATGCTCCGTATGAGACTTGACAGCATCACTTTGGCAAGAACCTTGCCGGCAACAGACAGGAGGGAGATTCCCTTACTATTGCCGCAGACAGACTTCTCGCCCCTTGCCCTTATATATGGTTACAATGTTTGCATCCCGCCATTGTTGAGGGACTGCTCCATGCTTCCATACATCAGCAATGTAGTGGAAAATTGCTCTAGTGCAGAGATAGCATCTCTGCAGGGATGCCATCGGGGCCAGGGCTGTTGTTGTTCTTCAGTGATCTAACTGCAGCCGAGAAGGTTGGTGGAAGATCCAGTTTTTCAATGATTGGGTAGCTCAGTTCAACTAGCACTGCCAGATCAAGAGTGGCAGGTTGGTTTAAACGTGTCTGGAAGTGTTCAGCCTATCTGTCCACAACTTGCTTCTGGTCCTTTATGAGGGTTGAGCCATCACCAGACTTCACAGGTGAGAGAGAGGAGTTCCTGGGGCCATGGACGGTTTTCACAGCATTATAGAAGTTGTGCATGTCTACCAGTCAGTTTATGTAGAACAGACTTGACCTCCTTCCTTGATGTTTTCCAGTGCTGCTTCAGACGATCAGTTGTAGGATTGTTCAGGACTGCGTTGTGTGCCATGTGCATGGTGTCAAGCATGGTTTTGATTGCTTCTGAATTTTCATCAAACCAGTCTTGATGCCTCCTTACGTAACCGTGGAGGTGGGACTGCATACATTCTTAAAGTCACTTTACCTTCAAGAGAAATTATTTTTAACAGTTATTTATCATTTCAATATCATGCCTTTTGTTTTTAGCAACCCTCCTCGTGTCTGTGTTTTAGTTTACAGACCTCCCCATCACTCCACTTCTTTTATTACTGAGTTTTCAAAGTTTTTATTAATTTTACATACTAATAATAATATAATTTTAATAGCTGGCAATTTTAATGTGCACGTCGACAATATCTTGGACCTACTGTCCAGATCATTTTTAAACCTTTAAACTGCCTTGATTTTAAACAGCATGTCACACAGCCAAATCACAACAGAGGACACACTTTGGACTTGGTCATAACCTATGGCCTGTCCATTGATGTGTTCTCTGTTGTTGACTTACTTGGCTGTGTCTGACCACTATTGTGTATTTTTTTTTAACATTGCCAGTTTTAATCATCAGGAGGCCCCGGTGAGAACAGTGAGGAAACGCTACCTATTTTCTGAGGTAGCTGCCAATTTTATGGAGGTTTTTAAGAGAATACCTGCAGACTTTTTACCTGCTTCATGACATTTTATTCTTGATAATTTTAATAAGAATTTAAAAACAACTCTGGATGAAATAGCTCCACTTTTAACCAAAACTATAAAATTAAAGACTATTCCCAGATGGAGAAATTAATTAAAAAGAAAATGCAGGAGGTGGATAAAAAGTAAACTTTCAATTCATTATGAAATATTACGTGAACAACTGAAATCCTACAGTCAAACAGGCAAGAACATCATATTTTTCAAATCTAATCGCAGTTAATACAAAAAAAACAAAATTTGGTTTCTCCATCTTTGATCTTTTAACCAATCCTGATTTTAAAAAGCCAACACAGACTCCATAAAATGCTTTCTGTGAGGGCTGTGCAGACCACAGAAGTAAAATTGATGGCATTAGGGTCCAGTCTTTTAACTTTTCAAAATACAAGTTTTAACTAGAGCTGCGGGAAGCAATAAAGGGCCCTCGCATCCCGGGCCACTTTGGGGTACTTGCAGGTTGAGGTACTGGCACGTTAGGGAAGTGGCACATTGGAAACAGAATTTCTTTGAAAATGGCATAATAAACCTTTACATATGGATTTTTTTTGCCAGGTGTGATGAGTGTGTAAAGCTTTTTGGTCAATGATAAGACCCTCAAAAAGCAGCGTCCTATTTATTTATTTATTTCTTGGCAATGAGTTTCCCCCATTGGCATTGTTTCTAAGGAATATACAGGGTGACACAAAAAAAAACGGTCATCACCTAAACTTGAATAACTTTAGAAATAATTAATCAATTCTTTTTATTTTTCAGATTTACCAAGAAGAATTAATGTTCTAAGAGTCTACCAAATTTGACCTTCGAGATGCCATGGACTACTGAGGAAAAGACATTTATAGTTGAGGCATATTTTCGTCTCTCCCTTAGAGATAGGGTGAGAAGCTCGGCCATCCGGGAGGGACTTAGTGTCCAGCCGTTACTCCTCCGCATTGAGAGGAATCAGTTGAGGTGGCTCGGGCTTTGGGGTACTTGCAGGTTGGGGTACTGGCATGTTGGAGTAGTGGTACATTGGAAGCAGAATTTTGTTGAAAATGGCATAGTAAATCTTTAATGGCCACGCCCTTTGGCAAAAAGTTTCAATATTCGGTGTTGGGCATGTTTAACATTTGAAGGCTTTTTTGACAAAATTTCAACTGGATCCCGGGCTCAGCACAATAGATAAAAATGTAAAGCATGACATTTCTTGTCACCACTAGGTGGCGCTACATGTATAACCGAATATTATATCGACGTTTTCAGATGTATGAAAAGTTTGGGATTTTTTTGAGCTTGTACAGGAAGTTATTAAGCATTTCCTCTTTTTTGATGACTGACATATTAAAGGCAAAGTTTGAGGCCCCGCCCCTGCCATATAGTATTTCAAAAAGTCAAAATTTTTTCCCCAGTTATTGTCCCAGGTCTTGAGATGATACATGCCATATATATGCTATATGTTCTTATGGCAACTTCATAATATAAAGTTTTTCACCGAGCCAGAGGAGTGTGCAAAGTTTGGTCAGTTTTCGTAAATGCTTAAGTCCCCAAAAATGAGATTGTTTACAAAGAAGAAGAAGAATACAAATGAAAAACAATAATAATAAATAATAAATAATATACCTGGACAGTTACTTTTATCTCAGGACACGCTGGAAGGTTTTGCCCTGGTTGATGCAAAGGCACTTGGTCAAGTTTTCTTCCCAGGTCAACCCAACAACCTGCCTTTTAGGTCCAATTCCCATATCACTTTTAAAGACATTTTATGGATTTTTTGAGGAACAAATCTTAAATATAGTCAATTGTTCTCTTCAGACGGGTGTCTTTCCTGCCATCTTTAAAACGGCGGTGGTGAAGCCTCTTCTGAAGAAAATTTGGAACCCAGCATTTATAATAATTACCATCCGTATCCAACTTACCGTTTTTAAGTAAGATTTTAGAAAGAAAGAAACATTTTATCCAATAAATTCTTGTTTAGATACAAATAATATTTTTGAGAAATATCAGTCTGATTTTAGGATGAACCATAGTACTGAGACTGCCCTTTTAAAGATTTTAAATTATATCAGGTGTAATGGAGATCTGAAAAAACTTAGTCTTGGTGCTACTGGATTTAAGTGCTGCTTTTGATAGGGTAGATCACCACATTTTATTAAACAGACTTAGAAGCCTGGTGGGCATCTCTAGTACTGCTTTTAACCGGTTTTATTTCTATCTCACAGATCGATATTTCTTTTCTCATGGGTACATGTTCCTCTGGAACACATGGAATTAAATGTGGGGTTTGCCAAGGTTTAATCTTAGGCCCAACAACTTTTTAATCTTTACATGCTTCCTCTGGGAGAAGTCATCAGGAGACACAGCGTCAACTTCCACAGTTACGCTGACGATACAACACAGTTGTACATCGCCGTGTCTCCTGATTACTTGGGGCCTATTGATGCCCTTTTTTAAATTGTATTTTAGATATTAAGTCATGGATGGCAGTAAAATTCTTGCAGCTCAACCAGGACAAAACAGAAGTTTTAGTCATTGGTCCTGAAGGTCAGAGAGAATTTTTTTTAACAAAACTACAAGATTTTGAACCCTCACAATATGTGAAGAAGTTGCCCGTCATTTTTTTATTGAGCTTAGTTTTATTCCTCATATTAAAAATGTCAATGCCAACATTGTTTTTTACCATCTTAAGAATATTGCCAGAGTCTTCTCGTTTCTCTCGCAGGCCAATAAGGAGGTGCTGATGCATGCTTTTATTTCCTGTCGCTTGGATAACTGTGATGCCCTGCTCTCTGGTCTTCCCAAAAAGAACGTTTCAAGCCTACAGCTAATTCAGAATTCAGCTGCACATGTGCTGACGGTGACCAGAGGGCGGGAGCACATTAGACCAGTTTTAAAATTGTTGCATTGGCTCCCCGTGTGCTTCAGGATTTATTTTAAGGTGCTTTTATTAGTTTTTAAATGTCTTAATGGTCTTTGGCCATCTTATTTATCTGACCTGGTACCGTATCACCTCTCGCAGCTCCTGAGGTCCTCTGGCAGCGGCCTTTTAACTGTTCCTAGGGTGAGGACCAAAACACACGGTGAGGCTGCTTTTAGCCACTATGGTCCTCACCTATGGAATAGCCTGCCGGAGGGCATCAGGTCCGCAAAGACTATTGATGTTTTTAAGAGGAGGCTTTTCATTTGTTATCTTTTACCCCTTTTTTTCTTTATTTTTAATCCTATTGTCTTTTAGATTTGTTTTTGACTTTTATTCTGTTTTCTTTTAGCATTTAGCTGTTTTTATTTGGTTGTTACTAAGTTTTTAGCTCTAGTGTTTCCTCATGGGGGAGCCTCCGCACTGGGAGGGATGACTGGTCTTCTCCTGTGGGCTGGCAGTCGTCCTGGGAGCCCCTTGGCCCTGGGGGACTGTGGCGCGCTTCACTCTGTGTGGGGTGTGCCGCGGTCTCTGGGATGACATTGCTCCTTGTGGTAGTTGCTAGTCGTCTCAGTGTGGATGAGCTCCTCCTGGGTTGCTTTCCTCAGGGTTTTTCTGTGCCCCGCAATGTTGTGGTTTGTGTGTGTTTGTATGTGTATTTGTGGGTTTGAGCATGGGGATGCTGGGGTAGGGGTTGGTTTTCTTTTTATTGTACTATGGGTTTTAATTGTAAAGCACCTTGAGTTGCGTTTTAATGTATGAAAGGTGCTATATAAATAAAGTTAGATTGATTGATTGAATAAAAGCCTACCAACCCTATTGCATTGATGTCCATGTATTAGTTTGTAGCCATTTATTTTGGTTGGCCTTCAGCAGGCAGCGCGTGGTGGCTATCTTGACTTGTCCTCGCACTTGATCCGAACGAGTTATGGCTCAAAGATCCGTTGCAATACTAATTAAAACGTGCACTTGCGCCCAGCAAACGAATAATTTTTATTTTATTTAAAATAAAAAATTGACCGAATTTGTGGTAAATTGCCTTGCTGTCTGGTCGGCTTTTTTAACATCCATCCTGCGTAACACTGCATGGCTGAACACCTCTCCAGCCCCCAACTGCTTTAATTGGACATTTGAAGGAGTGGCGGCTAAGTTTAAGGAATGGCAGGGCGCCACCGCTGAGAATACAACGGAAATGCTAAAAACTTTTAAGTGCGCCTTATAACCGTGAAATTACGGTACATAAACTGTTAACACCCCTATTAGTTATAAATTATTTAATTGAGCATGCAAGCTTACCTTGTGTTGGATTTATTGTGAAGACTACTGAAACAGGGGATGTCCCTTGTGAATGAATAAAGTATGTACTTGGCTTTATCACATTGATTGTTTTGTGTAAAACTAGTTTGGTAGTGAATAAAAAGCACAAATCATAAAAATGTAAAAACATGTGGTTAGCTGTACTTATTCCTCAATATGGGAAAATATGTCAATTTTAACTTCCATCCAGCCATTCATCATCTGCCCCTTATCCAGGGTCAGGTCGCGGGGGCAGCAGCTTTAACAGGGAAGCAAAGACCTCCTTCTCCCCAGCCACTTCAACCAGCTCCTCCGGCGGGATCCCAAGGCGTTCCCAGGCCAGCCGAGAGACATAGTCACATAGTCCAGCGTCCTGGGTCATCTCCATGGCCTCTCGCCAGAGGGACATGCCCCAGGGAGGCGTCCAGGAGGCATCCGAACCAGATTTCTCCTGGATGCCTCAACTGGCTCCTCTCAATGCGGAGGATTAGCGGCTTGACTCTTGAGTACCTCCTAGGTGGCCGAGCTTCTCACCCTATCTCGAAGGGAGAGCCCGGACACCCTGCGGAGGAAACTCATTTCAGCCACTTGTATCCGGGATCTTGTTCTTTCAATTATAACTTGTATTACAATTTCAACACATTCTTTTGTACTATTGCAGCACAAGATTCCTTTGGTAATGGCAAGATAGTAAGAGACAATATGAGAGAGAGACTGAGTGAAAAGGGGGACTGCATCTTAAGTTCAGCAGAATCTGTAAACAAGGACTCTCATGAAATCTCAGGTACTTACAGTTGTGTCATTTCACTATGTCTAACACATTTCAAAGAGACCAAATTACTTTCTGCTTCTTTCTAGAAGATTCGCTAAATTTCTGGAAGGGAATTGCTAATGTGGGTTTGCTGGGTGAAGTGGTGACCAAAATCAGTACTGAGCTGCTGGATCTGCTGAACAGCTTGCAGTTGCTGAAGGAGTCAGTTGTCTTGCAGAACACAGGTACAGAGATCTTTATTTGTTGCCAGACATGATAATTCTAACCATTTTAATATTGAGGTGAAGCTCAGAGAATCAATAGAAGGAGTACATGGAAGCAATATTTGCAAAAAATAAACTGGCTCATACTTCCTCACAAACTCACCAACTCGTAATTCCTCTCCGCTAGAGGTTGCGGTGCTTAGTAACCTTGGCCAGGTGTTTGGACTGCTAAACTCTGTCAAGAAGATGCTGGTGAAGAGGCGACAGCAAACTGATCCCAGCCAGGAGGAAATTCTTAGAATCCTTTGCAGTGAGTACTGCACACATTGAAACACAAGTTTTTGCAAGATATTGCCATACATACCATGTGCTCTTCAGAAATGCTGTTCTTTATTGACTGTAAGGCTGGCGGATATGGACAAAATTGTATCTCAATTTTCATGCCAGATACTATGACAACACGATTCCGATATAGCTATGGGTTCAGTAAGTTTTTTTTAAAGCAAAATATCAATCCAAAATATGTGGAAAGTGTTTTTTGTTTAGTTTTTTGTTTTACATTAACATAGTCAGCTGCAAGGTAAAATAATTAAATTAAAACCCTGACTGTAATGACAACTTTGCTTCATATGATTTATTTGGTTTACTAACATAACTGACATTCATTTTTCAAAAATATTTTCCAGTTTAATACATTTTGGAAAAACTATTTGTTTGCGTGACGTAGAATAGTGCTGCTCTCTCAAAGTAAAACGGTGCGGTTGGTATAGTGCCCCTCCTCCACGCCGTGCTCCCGTCATCATTCACCAGACGCATTCAAAGACTACGTCACGCAAACAACAATGTATGTACAAATAGAGTTTCTGCAGAATGTATTTAACTGGAAATGTTTTTTTTCAAATTAATCTCATAGTTATGTTAGTAACAACCAAATAAATCATATGGCGCAAACTTGTCATTACAGCCATTCCTTTGCCTTGTCAGACTGCCAGCCCAAATTAGATTTTTAGCCCATCCAGATTGAAAGTGGATGGCACTTTTGTAGTCTGAACTAGGGCTGGGCGATATGGCCCAAAATTCATATCACGGTATAAACCGCAATCCCTTCATGCTAACGGTATATATCACGGTATAGAATTTAGTGTTTTTTGTTTTTCTTAAATAAATAATTTGGTTACTGGTTTACATAGTCCTTTATAAAAGCTAAATGGGTTTAAAAAAAAACAATGAAAGAATAAATTTACTTTGGATAACAACATTTATTGTGCAAATCTCAAATCAAAATTATGCATAGGCCTATGCAGTATAGCTTGCGGTGTGCAGGCTAGCTAGATTTGATAGGAGGAGCTCGTGTGCATGCCATAAAACTAACTAAAAATTAATATTATTAGGGCTGCACCTATCAAATATTTTGGTATTCAGATATCCTACTGAAAATTCAAGTGAATAATCTGGTATTTGGATAGAAATATATATATGTATTCTTGATTGGTTAAAGAACAATTAGAAATACAGAAGACAAAAATCACATTTGCACATAATAATAAACAACCAACTGGTTTTCATTTTTTTAGATAATCAACTTTTATTTTTGTATTTTAAATTTAAACTGTGCTTTATCAGCACACTATTTTCCTCTCTGAATCTCTCCCCATAGATTTTGGTCTATGCAACGATAAATGACGTAAGAACCTCAGTAGCGATTTTGGGGAACTTTAGTACTAATAGCTAGCGCGGCTAGCTTGCTACTGCTAGCTGGCAGCCTCCGTTAAACGCTGGCAATGTCAGCGCATTTATGTCTTACTGCGCTCCACTGGAGCTTGAACGTGATTTCAGGACAAAGTTGTGTTACTGCCGTAATAGACAAGTCACATCAGCCCATATGCTGCATTATGCCGTGGTGACACACTTGCGGGAACAACTTCAAAAGAAAAGCGCTACAATGCATTTATCTCATACTACTAGGTAATGTGAGGTTTATTTAGAAATTAAGTTTCTCTCACCACGTTAGCATAGTTCGCTTGACTACAACTTCCTCAGTAAACAGATGTCACGTCCAATTTCTGCTGTTCTCCTTTATTTTCTGCTATGTGCACTTGTTTACAACTGACAGTATGCACGTGTAGACACTCAACGTCAACATGTGCCTGGGGGGGGACACTAGACGTCAATGGTAGGTTGTGCGACATATTTACGTCATAGGCTAGTCGGGATAGCCCTAATGCGATGACGTCACCGACATGCGCTACCCTGGTAAAACGGTAGAGTCAAAATCTCTACCTTCCACAAAATTTATAACTTGTATTGAATATACCGTTTATATCGCCCTGCCCTAGTCTGAACAGTGAACGCGTGCAAAAACCAATGCGCCCGCGCTGTCAATATCCAATAGGTTCGCTGCCCGGCTGGATTCTCGCATACTCGGCAGTCAAACGCCTTGACGGCTCCACTGCTCCGTGGGCTCTGCTCACGCTCAACCTGAAATACAGTGAAAGTTTATGTTACTTGTGCTGCTGCCGTTCTCGCGCCGTTCTCGCTACCCCTTCCGTTTTTCACGAAATAGTGCCCGGACATAGCCATAGACTTTATGGTCATTAAAAAAAATCAAATGAAAAATATATATAAAAGAAAAAAAAGGAAAACCACTAAACGCACTTGCGACGAACAGGAAGTACAAAGTGGTAAACTGCGTCACAATGATGTCAAACACTACACGCGCTGGGTGCCGCCTCCGTTCGACGTCGTTGCTACAGCAACCTGTCAGATGGGCCAATAATGTGGCTCAGTCTGAACAGGGCCAGATCGGATTTGGACACTTGCTAAAAACAGTCTGGACAGTCAACTCTAAAAACCGTATTTGAGGAGGAATCCAATTTAAATCAGATATGCCTGCAGTCTGAATGCAGCACTTTTAACATTGTACAAATGTATTGCAACTCTGCTTCAACGATAATTTTTATGCTACGACAGAAGTGTCGTATGTGTGTGCATGTGTTAACTGCACAAGACTATCATAGTTATTGAAATAAAACTAATATGGAAAAAAAATAATTAAATAAAAACTAGCTCTCTAAAAAACATTAAAACTAACTGAAACTACATTTTAAATTTACTTAGTACAACATAATTACATAAAAAATGCTCTTTGTTTTCATATTTGTCAGTTTTTTTCATACATGAGCTTTCTGGGATCATTTGGAATGCAAGCATGAAAATCCCTCACCTTTTCGTGAAATTTGGCATTTTGAAACCAAAATGAATGTGAATCGTGCAGATCCGATGAGAAAGTATCTCAGGTGGTTTGTCTATGTAGGTAACTAGAAAGCAGAGATGGGAAAAGTACTGACATAATTTTTATTATTATTATTATTACCGACTTGAGTAAAAGTACAGTTACTTGTGTAAAAAACAACTTTGGTAAAAGTAAAAGTACTCACTCAAATAATTACTCAAGTAAAAGTAAAAAAGTACAGGCTCTGAAATGTACTTGACGAGTAGAAGTAAAAAGTATTTTTACCGGATGTTTCCTTCTTTTAACAAACGGTGCAAAAATGGGTAAACATCGGCAAATTGACTCTCTGATTTGCTATCAAATTCAGATTATCCTTGGTAGTGGCGGCACGCATTACCCTGATATTTATGGGTTGTTCTAATCTAGCCAATTGCACGTCATGTGATCGCGTGTCGTAGAGCCAATCACAGGCTGGGATGTACGGGACCGTGTGAACCGCTTCATATATATAATTGGCGGAGCCAGGATACATTGACTGCTTCTTTTTCTTCCAGGTCAAGTATTTTAATAGTTTTTGGGTATTTAAAAACAAAAGTAACGACCTTGTTTTGAAAATGTATCAAGTAAAAAGTACAGATACAAAGTATTTGTGTACGCACACCAACGTACTGCTGACGTCACCCACTCGCGCATAATTTCATTCACGCTACACTCAAATACATATTCGGGTTTGGAGGCAAGCGAGATTTGTCCGCCAACAAGCCAAACTAATAGTTTATGAACAGGGCTGCACTTAACTCGTGCGCAACATCTAATGCGCACTGAAAACATTCAATTGCATACCAAATTCAAGTCTGTCACTGCACATTCGCGTAGTCATCATTTTGCCTTTTTTAAATGACACACAGCAGCGAACAGGGCTTGAGGTACCTGTGTAGTGGAAATGAGAGGGAGCGTTGAGCTTGTTTTAATTACAGTCGCTCTCTTACACACACAAACACATAACTGTTTCGTCTACCACCCCGCCCTTATGAGTTGTGCCATCGTACAATCATACACAGCAAGCGCTCCTGTGAGGGAGAACACTTGCCCAATACGAGACAATTATTTCTCCAAAATGGGCTGACGCTTGACGCCGTTAGTGTGTGCATTTGGCTGACAAAAAGGTGACGTTGCAACAATTATTAGGTAGCAAAGCTAATGAAATGTGCCTACTAGATGGTTGTAAACCATAAAGGGCTTCCTTAATTAATGTTTATGTGACATGAATATCTGCTATGATGGGGTTTTCATGTTCTTTTAGGCTTAACAAATTGCATGATTTACTCCAGTTAGTGGTGCCTTAAATTGATCAAAACACAAACTAGAACAATAATGACAGACAGCAACTTGATCATCTTAATACTATGTCTAAGAGTGCCTAATCTCTTATAAAAAAAAAATTGTCACACAATTTGCGCTCTGCATGGAAACAGCTAGGAGACTTACGCTTATGTTAATCATGCAAATAGATCTGTAAATATTAACAATTGTTAACAAAAATATTCACAAGTGTGTCACTTTTAGGCAGCCCTGTTTCGTTTCTTTAGCATAGATAGCATGATTTAAATTGTATTGTTTTAAGAAGCTGCCATTTTTTTGGTTGTAATTAGGAAATAAAAAGTGTGTGTGTGTGTTTGTGTTTGTTTTTGCTACATGGTCGGGCCCATATTACGAGATTTTACAGATTTGTGGGGCCCACAAATCTGTTAAATCCCGGAATATGGGCTAATCTCGCGTCCAACCTAACAGGAGGTCCGCCATTTGGAATTTTCTTGCAAATTTGGTACCTTTTTGACATTTTAGGTCATATTTTAACATACTCCTCCTAGAGTGTTTAATTGTATTGTTTTAATAAGCTGGCCTTTTTTTGTTTTAAGTAGGAAATGAAAAGTGTGTAAGTGTGTAAGTCAAGTCATGTCATCTTTATTTATATAGCGCTTTCAAAAGTGTGCATGTTTGTTTTTGTGGGGGGAGACCTTTTAGTTTGTGCAAGCGGGTGACTTTCTTGCAAGTTAATATAATAATGTACGCATTATTTTATAAGTATATGCTGGTAACATATTTCAATTCTTCTATTCAATTGTTTTGTTGTCTGTAGACTTAGAGCTGCAGTTGGCAGAACAGCGAAAGCAGCAACAGATTCAGGCTCTCCTGTCATGCCCACACTCTGCCAAAACCATTCATACTATCAAACGCCAGACAAAGCGACCTCGTTTGCAGAAGCCTGTAACTACGACCCTCCTGACCTCTAGCATCAACCATCAGCATGCCCTGACACCTCCACAGTTCACCATTCTGTCCCCAATCTCATTACCCTCCTTGGGCCAGCCATTTACTGTGGCAGACGTCCCCATCACCTCTCTAGCGCAGTCTTCAAACACCGTCACTCTGTTCCCCACCGGCTCACAGCTCTTCACACGCTACATGGTGACTGGAGATGGAAAAGCCGACAGCATTACCTTCCACACGTCTTCCAACCTCACACTGATCGATACTAGTCCCATGAATGACTCAAGCCAGTTAGGTACAATGGTCAAACCTGTCGAGCTGCTACACGTTAGCCAGCAAGCTGTGTGCGCAGAAGCAGTCCCCATAGAGGCACAGGTACTGGATGGTGCCATGTTGGTGCAGCAGGAGTTCATGCAAGGAGAGATGGATGCCAGCCAAGAGCACACAGTCATAGAGATCAACCCACATTCAGTAGAAGAAGGTGAAGTCATGGCGCTGCAGCTGACAGGTGAGTCACGTGAGGTCATAATTGCAGAAAAGCAGGAGACGCCGTGTCAAACGCAGGAACGAGGGGTACAGGAGCTGGAGTTGGATGCCAATGGACATGTACCCGATGTACAGATTGTGGTGTTAAGAGAAAATATTCCCGAAGAAAATCAAGTTAAATAAGACACACCTATTCATCTTGCTAGATATGTAAAAACTAGATAACCTTTCAAGAACCTAAATTTCCTCATTTGAATTTAATAAATTGCATTTAATAAAATAATTCTCAAACACTTTTTTTTTTTAACCCACATTGAGGTACTGTTCTTTTGCAACTATTGTTTTTAGGATGCAAAGTCAAGAGATGTAAAACTATAAAGTGAAATGAACTGCAGGCAAATGTGACCTACATCGGATTTTTTTCTGCCCAAATGTGTCCTGTATCTGACTTTTTTAAAAAAATCCGTCTAAAATCCGATTTTGTCATATCCGACCTGGGTCACTTTGACTATGTTCTTAATGCTCAATTCCGATTCACATGTAAAAAAAAATAAAAAATCACACACACATCCGTTTCCCAAGTGGCAAGTGATTCCGCGCCGCCTGCACCAAAGGCAAGCGACTGCACCACCTGGCCACGCAGAGCCCGCCATTATGTGAACATCTGCAAGTGAGTCGGTTTTACAAAGGAGATAAAAAGTGTATACATTCGGCGAGACAATTTAACTACAGCAACATGGAATCGATGAAGGTAGTTTGTCCATCTTTGCCTTTGTTTCTCCTTGCACTCTTTCTCAATCCCTCTCTCTGTCCGTACATGCGACAACCGCTCCATCACGAAGCTTTGTGGGAACATTTTAGGGTTAGATGCAGATGTTTGGCATTTTATCAAATATCGGCCTTTTTACAAATCCGAAGGCCGATAAAGCTGGTATCTCACTGAGCAGTAAATGCTTGCGAACGTAGCGAAATTTTGAGTTTTCATCAGGATTTGTAAGATGTTCTCAGTACTTGTTGTAAAGACATTTCGAACATATTCAGACCATTTTTTTACTGTCTGCGACGCTTTTACGAACCCTGGCGAAAACCCTAAATTAGCTTACATTCACGTGCATTTGTCTCTCAGTCATATTGCCGTCATATTTAGTTTTTACACGCTTGTACTCCGCATCACAGCTACATTTGTGTCAGGTTCAGTCAACCTAGAACATTTTCGAAATTGCCTGTCAAAAGATCGCGGCTACATCAAATAAAGTATTTTTTACTCATTCTGACTGGTGTAGTAAAGTTAAAGTACCACGCTGGCTCTCTTACAGTATGTTTGTTCCATCACTATCAAATCACCAAATAAAATATTTTTTACTCATTCTGACTGGTGTTGTAAAGTTAAAGTACCACTGACTGTCACACCGACACCTAAGTGGGGTGAAATTAATTTTCCACATTTGACCCAATTCCCTGAGAGAGCGGTGAGGAGCAGCAGGAGGGAATCATTTGGTGACCTCACCCCCCAATTCCAACCCTTAATACTGAGTGTCAAGCAGGGTGGCAATGGGTCCCATCTTTATAGTCTTTGGTATAACCCGGCCCAGGATTGAACCCACAACCTCCCACTGTCAGGGCGGACACGTAACCACTAGTCCGCTGAGCTAAACACCTTTTGTCATTCTGGTTGCTGGAGTAAGGCAGTGTTGGACCAGCACTGCAGCTCAAAATTTGATCATATATATTATTATGGATAAATAAAAAACATTGAATTGACAAAGATTCAGAAAAAATCCATGAAAACACCCCATATAACCTGGACATAAATGTAAAGCTTTCATTGTTAAATGTTCCCATAGGATATCATTTAAAATGTTTTGCAGAAGATGTATTAAGCAAATAAAATTATAAACAAGAGCTGTTGTTCAGAAATGCAGTCTAGCTACAATTATTCTGTGAAGTGAGTGCAGATTTACAAGATTTTGCAAAATATCGTCAAAATATTAATATTATCATTATGTTATTATTATTTACAAACAAATTTGCCTTTGCCCTACGCATTACACGACTAACTGTATTCCTGCCAGATTTTTAATACTTTTTTTACTTTTAATAGATGGTCCCTATTTTTCATCAGGTATTTGCATTCTGGAGTCAACCATGAGAGATTGTTTTTCAAAAATCTAGATCTTCTGAAGAAAACACGATTTGAAGTTCCTTAAAGTTAAATACCAGTACGAGTATACTCAACTTTTGAGTAGTCACCGATACAGATGCCAAGTACCGATACCGAAATTTGCGCTCCCAAAAAATGACAGATGAAAAACAAACAAAATACTATGTATCCCAATAAAGCATTTTCCCTTGAAATTGCAAGAAATTAATGGCAATTTTCTATTCTTCTAATTTTCTAGTTCCTGATTGTAAAACAGCCACGCGAGTACTAACAGCTTGACATAAGGCCCTGGAAGTGTGGATGTGTTCCTTTTTTCCCCAAACACCTAGAACGTTCATGTCTGGCAGGCATTTACAGTTTACTGCACATTACAACAGTGTAATTTCAGTTTAAAATGAATACAATCGCAATTGTATTAGCAATTAGTGTAAAAAAAAAAACCACTTCAAATGCACATGTAGAACAGTTTTTTTAATTTTTAGTTCACATTTTGAAAGGAAAACTGTTTAGGAATATTATTATTATATTATTATTATTTATACAAGTTTTTATCTCTTCTTTTGTGCACGAACAGGCAATAAAATTACAACTATATATGTGTTCTTTACCACAGAGGGCATGTATTTAGCCCTCAATGGGATTAGATTAGATTGGAGTGGACACCTGGGGTGCGTTTGGTTTGAAACTCGGTGGATTGGTGACTATCATCATCTTCTGCCTGAGTATGCCATCGCTGATGTGGAGAGCTGCTTTGGTGCCTGGCAGCATTCCTGCAGCATTCCTCTGCCTCATAATCACCTCCAACAGTCACCCTGCAAGGATAGGATGACAGTTTCTTTACTGTCATTTCGTAGCACATATATACACTACTCACAGACTGCTTAAAAAATCACATTTGGAATGATAATTCTGGAATTTTAGGGTACAATGGAGTACTTTGGTCATAGCTCCTCTAATACAGATAGAAAGCTCATCTTGGACTTAAATTGAAGGTTAGAAATGTGCGAAGTTTATAATGAAATGTATCACTTTTAAAAGTAATCTGTCAAGCAGAGAGACATTTTGGGTCTTCTAGGGTAGGTTGAGAATTCAAATACAGGAAGCCCATGATTATTTTCCTGCTAATTCCCTCATGTGTCAGAATACACCATGCAAAATTAAAGAGTTTTCTTTTTCTGACCATTTATGCAGTTGGTACTGCATGTGTGTGTGTGTGTGTGTGTGTGTGTGTGTGTGTGCGCGCACCAAATTTCAATATTTTCTTCAGAATAGAACATAGATGACAGGTCAAAAGTTTAAACTGAGAAAATGTATAATTTTAAGGGGAAAATATGTTGATTGTAAATTTCATGGTGCCAACAAATCTCCCAAAAGTTGGAAGGAAAAGTAAAATGCAAAAAAGACCTGCTGGAAGACCAGTTGCCACTAATGAGGTCCATTGACAACTTGATTGGAGTATAAAAAGAGCTCGGAGTGGCAGGTTCTGTCTGAAGCGAAGATGGTTAGAGAATCACCAATTCCTCCAATTTTGTGCAGAAAGATAGTGGAGAAATATCAGAAAGGTGTTTACCAGCGAAAAATAGTAGATAGAGTAATCATCATCTACAGTGCATAACATCATCCAAAGATGACAATATCTGTGTGTAAGGGTTAAGGCCGAGAAAAAAAAACAGGAATGCTTACTGTAAGGGAAATCACAGAAAGGGCTCAGCAATAGTTCCCGAAAATATTGTGGGTTTGTGGGTGAACACAATCCACCATGCCAGCCGCTAGATGAAACTCTACAGTACAAAGAAGAAGCCATTAGAGTTTGCCAGAGCCCATGCTGACAGACATGAAGACTACTGGACTCTATACTCTGGAGTGATGAAACCAAGGTAAATGTTTTTGGAACTGATGTCTTCAAAACTGTATGGCGTCGCAAAGGTGAGGAATACAAGGAAAAATGCATGGTGCCTACAATGAAACATGATGGTGGCAGTGTCCTCATGTGGAGTTGCATGAGTACAGGTGGTGTCGGGGAGCTGCATTTCATTGATGGCATCATGAATTCACAGCTGTATTACTCAATTTTCAAAGAAAAGATGCTGCCATCACTCCATGCCCTTGGTCGTCGTGCACTTTTTCAACATGACAATGATCCTAGGCACACATCTAAAGGCCACTGTTGGATTTCTGAAGAAGAACCAGCTGAGTAAGTGACCAAGTATGTTTCCTGATCTGAACCCAATTGAACACCAATGGGGAATTCTAAAAAGGAAAGTTGGGCATCACTCTCCATCCAGCATCCAGTCTCTAAAAGAGGCCATTCCTGAAGAATGGAAAAAGATTGATGCCACAAAATGTTGCCAGCTTGTTCATTCAATGCCTAGAAGACTTAGTGCTGCGATTAAAAATCGTGGAGGCCATACAAAGTACTAAATATAGAATTTTTTTGTGGGGTGTACTCACCCCACAAAAAATCACCCCTATTTGAGTAAAACTGAAAAATGTGTAATCAAATTTTTAATATTAACCTTACTTCCATGTTATAAGTTAACCATATATATGTTAAACTTGGTCTTGCCAACATTTTGGAAATTGTTTTTGTGTTCATTGAGATATTGTTTAAAAGGTTTCTTTTTCAAAGGGGGTGTACTCATTTAAGCTGAGCACTGTATATATATATATATATGTATATATACATATGTGTATATATACATATATATATGTATATATGTGTATATATACATATATATATATGTGTATATATACATATATATATGTATTTATATATATATATATGTATTTATATATAAATGTTGAAGTGTGTCTTCTGCCCAGATTTAGTCATGACTGTGTAACTTCCTCATTTCCTCAGTTGAGTTCTGTTCTGTGGGCGGATATGTGCTTGTGAGTGTTATCGCGTATCTCTGCACGTCCGGTTAACTTTGTTGAACTGCTTACTGGAAACTTTGTGGTACCGCCCTTCAAGATAGTATAAGAATGTTGTAAGTCCTCTGTAAACTCTGCACTTGTGAGAAGTTACAGCCATTGTCTGTAACTCATTTGTGCCTGGAATATTCTGTAGAAATAAAAGCTTTGATGGAACTGTTCATCGTCTCCAGCCTGTATTCAGATAACCAACATTCTCACTACCCGAAATTAAACGAACACGTGGACGAAAAAAGCTTATCCTTCAACAATTGGTGACCCCGAACGTGATTTCGGACTGAGGTGTTGGTTGACAGACAGAACATCGGGCGCCCAACAAATTGACAAGGTAAGAGGACATTTATCCTCCAAATTGATTTTCTCTCTGTTGGCTGAAATCGAGGAAGGAATTACGCCTTGAATTGGTATTCTAAAAAGATAAATTGTGGCTGGATGAACAGTGAAATGCGCAATTATAATTTTAATTTAGGAGAGGTTGTTTCGTTCTGTCAAGAATCCTAGAAACTAGAATTCCTCAAATAAAATAAGATTATTTTAAGAATATTTTTGAAGACAAGGATCGAGCACTTTTGAAGAAAAAAGATTTGAGTACCCTGGTAAGATATCGGGTAGTTCTGTAAAAGAGTATCGAGTGCTTTTGCTAAATTAAGGTTTGAGTACTTTTGTTTGAGTAGTATAGAGTACTTTTGAGATAACAAAGAGGTTCGAACATTTAAAAAAAAAAAAGAGAGGGGAGTCGATTTAAAACAAAATGGAGGGAGAGTTTGATAGGGAAAGGGAATGGTTCGATTTGCGGCAAATACCAAACCATTCTGAATAAGTGTTGCTGGGTGAGTAAATCAGGAATGCATGTGATGTGTGTTAAAGTTGTCCCGTTTGGCTGCCAAGGAAGAGAGTGTTGGTCTGGTACTGTCAACACCCAAAGTGCCCTCCGCGCTGCGGAACATGCAGCTAGAGGCCCTTCGAATGAGGAAGTGGAAAACAGGTTGTACATTGCTCAGTTACAGAATCAAGTAGCAGAATTAAAGTGTCATGTCCATAATCTTTCAGATGCCCACCCTGATTCTATTCTGGACCGAACCAGAGGTCCTGAAGCCCCCGAAGAATCTTCCAAAGGTCCAGCTTTTCCTCCTCATCGGCCTGTGACTCGTTCCCAAATCTTGCAAGCACCCATGTTAGCCAAAGGTGACCCGTCCACTGGTAACTCTGCTGTTTTGCAAACCTTTCTCTCCCACTGATGTGAGTGTGTTGATGCAGAAACTTCCGCCTATGTAATCTGGTGGTGCCAATTGGCTTCAAGCAGTGCAGAGAGCGGTTACGGGACAAATGTTAACAGCAGGTGACATCCATGTTTTTCTTACACAATTATGTCCGCTTTCACAGTTGAACATTCTAATGCAAAATTCAGGTTTCTCTTCTCTCCCCGATAATCAGGCTCTTACGCGAGAATATTACTTAACCTTGTCTACAGCCTTAGACGCTCAGATCTGGCGTTTGCTCCCAAAGCAGATGAGGAGGCCGCGGCTTTTGTTGATCAGGCCCTCACTGATTACGCTCTGAAAACAGGACACACCCCTACGGCTTCCGCCTTGCATTCGCAAGTGTTCCGAGCAGCCATTTTGAAGGGCGTTCCCAAGTCTGTGGCACAGGCCATGGAGGCCAATCCAGATCTTCCCGGTGCTGAGGTTGACCGGTGGTTGTCACATCTTAAACATCATTTGAGGAGACATGCTAAAGAAAAAGAGTGTAAGGTCGACAAACACAAAAGTACAGGAACACAACTTGCTATATTGCAGTTGCAAAATCTGAAAAAGCAGGAAGAAGCCACTCTTGCTGTGATCTTATCTCCCTCTGTCGGTTCCGAGTGCATGATGTATCAAGCAGGTTCATTCATGGGTCGAAGTGCGCCCCCTGGGTGGCCGTAACATGTGCTTTAATTGTGGACGGCCTGTTCATCGGGCCCGCGATTGCAAACAGCGACCTCAAGCGTCTGGGTGGAGAGGCAGAGGCCAACAACCTGCACATGGCTACAATCGAGGAGGATATCCTGCACAGAAACAAGGATATTCCCCCGTGCCAAACCAACAGTATCTGCCTCCCTCTGGTGGACAGTTTCCACAATGATGGTGCCCTGAATCCACATGCTCAGTGACTGTTTAATGTTTTTCACAGACTCTTTTGCATTCTTTTGTGTTTGCACCCAACTGTCCAGTCAATCTTTTGAGCAGAGATCTCCTCATCGCCACATGCCCTCTCATCAAATGCAGCCCTGATGGACTTATCCTGGAATTTCCGGATGGTAACACCTACTGCTGCTCTGCCTCCAGTGCCACCTCCCATGCACCACTGCCGACATCTACTGGGCAAGAGTGGATATTGACTCCAGTGGTTGGCTCGAAGCTGAGCACTTTTGGACTCTCTGGTCACCTTGGGTTCGTAACATCAGATCTTACGATATGATTACTGATTGTATGCATTGCACTCTGTACTATGACAGATCAGGGGATGAGATCTATAGCGAGGCATTTCAGGAAATTGAAAACAACATATGGGAATTGAACATGGGTGATTTGTTTGCAGGCAAACCAGGTATCAACTCAAATGGTACATGATGGCGGATCCTCCGGATCCTTCTATGCCTCCTTGCCACCCACATGTCTCCTTGATGATCACGCCTCAGCACACAGCGAAGGATCTCGGTCCGTTTGTCCTGGCATGCACACAGGCCACTGATTGGCAAAATTCATTTCACTCTCAATTGCTCTATTCCCCGTCACTTGATGCTCACACATTTTTACCCACTTCCGTTTTGAAGCACCAGCTTCTGGATAGGCACCATGGATGTGAAACAACCGACAGTGATTTTGCTGGTTACCTTCTTGATTTCCTTCCCACATCGCTGTAGTCCATGGATCCCACTGATGTTGGTCTCTGCAACGTCTCACCTGTTGTGTTTCAGATGAAACCAGGACAAATATATGTTCCCCAATACTCTGTAAAAGAGGCTGGGATGATTGGCATTTCGGAAACAATTGACGGTTTACTCAAAGCAGGAGTGTTGTGTGAAATTCCCGGCTCTGATTATAACACGCCTATTTTACCCGTTGAGAAGAAAGACACTGGAAAGTTTTGCATGGTCCATGACCTGCAAGCGATTAATGCGGCCGTCTTAACTCCTACTTTGCCTGTCCCGAACCCTCATCGGCATTGTCCCCAATTACATCAACCCACACTCATTTCACTTGCATTGACCTGGCTAATGATTTCTTTTGCATTCCACTCCATCCTTCAATGAAGCAATTTTTTGCTATCACTTGAAATGGTGTTTGCTACTGCTACAAACGCCTGCCTCAAGGCTTTGTCCTTTCACCAGGACTCTTCAACGACTGTCATCGCTAGTTGCTGTCTCCACTTGAACTGCCCACTGGTGTTCTCCTGGTGCAGTATGTGGATGGCCTCTTGCTGGCAGCTCCATCTGAAACTTCTTGTCTTTAAGACACCAGGTCTTTGCTTTCTCATTTGGCCTCTGTTGGACTAATGTGTTCCAAGTCTAAACTCCAGATTGCCCGATCACAGGTTTCCTTTCTCGGACGTCTGATTTCACGCCACGGAACAGGAATGTCTCCCTCTCACAAAGATGATATCATCCATCACCCAAAACCAACAAATGTCAAAACCATGCTGGCTTTTCTTGGTCTTTGCAACTCTTGCAAGTCTTTGTTGGACCACGGAAGCATACACTTCCTTCATCTCCTTGAAACAGCATCTTTGCAGCTCTTGTGATTCCTGATTACAGTCGCATGTTCTATCTTGATGTGTCTGAAAAGGTCAGCAGTGTTTCTGCTGCCCTTTATCAGAAGGGGGAAGGAGGAAGTTCGACAAATTTGTCTGTATGCATCAACTCCATTGGAAAAATATGAGCAAAGACACCCAATTTGCGCTTCTTTCTCATCTGCTCTAGCCAGAGTGATTCAGAAAACATCTCACATTGTTCTCCATCACCCGCTGACTGTGCGATCATCACACAGTACAGTCCAGTAACAGTAACAGTCCAAAGAAAAATTGAAGCAATTTACATATTCTCTTTACTCATTAAGGAGTAAACATGGCTGAAGGTCTGGTCGAAGGAGAAACACATTGTTGCATACAAAGAACTACGGAAGAAAACTCACTCCGCACTGAACTCTATGAGACACCTATTGACAACCCAGACTTGATCCTTTTCACAGATGGATGTTGCTTTAAAGGCAGCGATGGCCTACAATCTGGATTGGCAGTAACCGAACCAACAGAAACAGGTTTTGAAGAAGTCCAAGCAGAAAGAATTTCAGGCTTCTAAGTCAGCACAAAGAGCTGAAATTTTGGCATTGACATCAGCTCTCAGATTGGCAGAAAACCAGTCAGTAAACATTTACACAGATTCGGCGTATGCACACATGAGAGTTCATGTTGCATTAAAAGAATGGCAGCGAAACGATTTCCAGACTGCAACCGGTACACCCATTAAACATCAGGATGACATTCTCAAATTGCGAGATGCTTCAATGCTCCCAACAGCGGTGGCAGTAATAAAATGTAAAGGTCACTTTCGAACTAATGATTTTGTATCGGCAGGAAACGAATCAGCAGATCGAGCAGCAAAAAAGGTTGCGGGGTACCAATCTACACTCCAACTAACTGTAAGTGAGTCTGAATATGACAATCCACAGGAGGTGACAGTAGAAACAGTTAAGTTGTGGCAGGAAAAAGCAAGTTCAGAAGAAAAGAGTGTGTGGAAGTCGAAAGGGGTGTCAAAAATGAGGATGGCATATGGCGAAAAGAGGGTAAATGCATTTCATCTCAGAAACAATTGAAAAATCTAATTTCTGAAGCCAATGGAACATGCCATGTAGGTGTAGAAGAAACACTGAGACGACTCCACTCCTGGTGGCATCCTTTCATGAGACAAATTGTTAAAGGTGAACTGTAGGACTGACACTGACATGATTAAAACAGTTTCAGGTTACCGCTATTTGCTAGTCATAGTAGATTCCTTTTTAGGATGGCCAGAGGCATATCCCTGCAAATCTGAAACAGCAAGCATAGTGATAAAACATTTGGTTAATCACTACATTCCAACGCATGGGTTTCCTAGAAAAATTAGATCAGACAATGGAACTCATTTCAAAAACAAACTTCTCCAGGCTGTAGAAAAAATGTTAGGTTTGGAACATCATTTTGGGTCTGTGTATCATCCACAATCGCAAGGACAGGTTGAGCGCATGAATAGGAACATCAAGGAAAAAATAGCTAAGGCTTAAGCTTCATCCACGTTTATTTGGTTGCAAGCTCTTCCATTGGCATTAATGAACGTTCAAATGTCATTAAATTCTTCTAAAGGTTGGACTCCATTCGAGTGTCACACTAACAGACCATTTCCTGCACCCACAGCTCCATTGGCTGTGGCTGAAGTTCCAGGCCCACCTGGGCTCAAACAACTAACCATCAATTTCTCTCATTTGACAGAAAGACAACCAGACGCTCCCCTCGAAATGAATATTTGTGAATCTGTGTGGTTAAAAGTAATTAAACGAAAATGGTCTGAACCTAGGTGGACAGGTCCTTTCCAGGTCACTGAGCGGACAGCCACAGCAGTCCGTCTTGAAGGAAAGGGGGACAAGTGGTTCCACATCTCGTCTACACGAC
>NC_135448.1:3700000-3815000 GCF_051991255.1 Vanacampus margaritifer
AGTTTATTTTTATCATTCTTCTCTTACCTAGAAAAGAGAAAAACTCCCATTACAGGACACATTGCACTCTGACTCCTATCTCACACACAAAGCCCCCCTCCCCCCAGTCTTAGCTCTCAGGTTCATTACTGAACCTGTAGCAAACCAACAGCACCAGCAGAGGATGCTGTAGACTACAAATATGTCCCATTGGCCCTGTCTGAAACTCAACCCTTTTATTGGTGTAATGATAATGTTTCAATTGCATAAGAACCCCCTAAGTAATGCCTTTGGGGGCTTGAATATTAGCTGCTGTGTTTATTGTTTGTTTTTCTATTACCATGCTTTTGTCAATGCTGTGCAAGCTAACTTTGGCTGTAATGTTGGCCACGTTCGGAAATACGCTCAGTAGTTCCTGCGCTACAGAGCATGCCAGTATTCAGAGAGGCAAAGTGCCATGTCCCATTCATTTCCTAACGCACCAGTGTGCAATAACAAAGCTACTACTTTTGTTTACAACTCAGCTCAGTAACCAACTCGCTAGCCCACACAGCTAACGACGTTAGCCAGTGAAGGCATTATTTGATTACTTTATTAAGTGTAATCTTTTGCGTGTTCAAATAAATCAGAAGTGAGATTGTCATGATTAGTATCAGCTGTGCTGTTTCAGTTGCAGTTGCTGGGGAGACAGCTGGTGGGCGGAGCCCACCACACTCACCTGTAACCCGTTAGCTCATCAGGCCAAGTTAAAAGCCTGAGAGAAACAGCAAGGAGTGTCGGGATATTCCTCTGTGACACTACTCACTTGACCCGACTGGTAAACGCTTATCTGAGAACCAGCTGCTGATCTCCATGACTTACCTTTTTGCTGCCACTGTGCATGCTTTTGTGTTTGTTTGCTATCCGCCTGTGTGCGTGAGTTTGTGTTTCCTTTTGTCCGCCTGTGTGCGTGATTTTGTGTTTTCATTTATTACTATTATTAAATCTAAGTTATCCGCATCCCTGCCCTGGCTCGCCTTCCTCTCTGCATCTGGGTCCTCCTTTCTCAAGCCGTGACAGAATATCCCGACCAGTTATGGACCCCGCAGATCCCAACAGCCTGTGCCAGGCCATGGCCAGCCATGGGCGCTTACTCGGACAGCACGAACTATATTTCCACGAGCTGAAGGAGGCACTGTCGACGCTGACCGCCCAGATCGGGTCGCTCACCTTGAAGGTGGAGCAGAGTCCGGAATCCACGGCAGCAGAGGACTTACGTGCAGCCGTGGCGTCACCTGTCGTCTCCGCGTTCCAATCAGCTGGCAATGCTGTAGCTCGGGAACCCAATATTCCCCATCCTCCCCGCTACGCTGGCCAAATTGGGGGTTGCGACCAATTCCTTCATCAGTGCAGCCTGGTTCTAGATCAACAGCCGCACACCTTCCCGACTGATGGCGCCAAGGTCGCTTTCGTAATGAGCCTACTTTCCGGCCAGGCGGCGCTATGGGCGATGGCGGTGAGTAAAGCCAATCCCGAACTCCGAGCTTCATTTTCTGCCTTCCTGCAGGAATTTAGGAACGTTTTCAACCACCCCGTAAAAGGGAAGGAGGCGGGCAGCCGCCTGCTGGACCTCCGACAGGCCGACTTGTCCGTGGCAGAGTACTCCATCTCCTTCCGGGTTTTGGCCGCCGAGAGCCATTTCAACGAGGCGGCGCTGTGTGGTATCTTCCGGCGGGGACTCAGCCCGCGAATCAAGGATGAGCTGGCAGCACGGGATGAGACGTCCGGTCTGGAAGGACTCCTCAACCTGGCCATCCGCTTGGACAATAGATTGCGGGAGCGACGGCGGGAGCGGGAGGAGGACCGACGACCAAAGGAGGCAGACACGGCTGCTTCACCGTTTTCGACCACGTCCGCGGGGCGCTTCTTCGGCGCCTCGCCTCCCGACGCCTCGTGGCGACGCCCTCCGACGGGAGATGGTATCGAGCCAATGCAGCTGGGGGGAGGACGGCTCCCTGCGGCGGAACACAGGAACCGATGGAGAAATCAGGCGTGCCAATATTGTGGTCGGCTCGGACACCAATCGGCCACGTGTTGGAGGCGGCCGGATAGACGTCGGGACATCGCACCCGTTCCAGCTGCAACCACTCAACCCCAACGCAACAACCAGTGTGAGTACTCTCAGTCTCCAGGAGCATGTGACCCTAACAGTCCATTGGACACTAAAAGACTACAACTGTCGGGAGAAATGACTTGGGGTGGGGTGAATGTAAAAATGACGGCGTTGGTGGACTCGGGGGCGGATGATTGTATTATCGACCCGAAAATTGTCAACATCCTAAAATGTCCGATGATTAGACTCGAGAAAACAAAGGAGATGTATGACCTTAATGGGCGCCTCTTGGGGGTGATTACCCATAGAACAGAGGGTCTACACCTGCGCTTATCAGGAAATCACGTGGAGACTAGACAGTTTTTTATTATGCCCTCCCGGTCAGCCCCAGTGGTCCTGGGTCTGACTTGGCTGGCCAGGCACAACCCAGACATAAACTGGGGCAGGCCTAGGTTAGAGAGGTGGAGCTTGTTTTGTCACTCCCATTGCCTGCGGTCAGCGGTGGACTACCACTGTGGCCCAGCGAAGGCAACTGGGGAATCAATTAACCTGGAAAATGTGCCAGCGGAATATCACGATTTACGGGAGGTATTTAGTAAAGACCGGGCCTTATCTCTCCCTCCACATCGGCCTTATGATTGCGCGATAGAATTGCTTACCGGCGCACCGCTGCCTATACCAAATAGCTAAGCCGGAACTCCAAGCCCTTAAGGAGTATGTCACAACATCGCTGGCTGCCGGTCTTATTCGGCCTTCCAAGTCACCGCTAGGGGCAGGATTTTTCTTTGTGGAAAAAAAAGACAAGACCCTTCGCCCCTGCATCGATTTCCGTGGTTTGAACGATATTACAATTAAAAACAAATACCCATTGCCACTGATGGATTCAGCCTTCGCTCCCTTACACTCTGCTACGGTGTTTACTAAATTGGACCTTCGTAGTGCCTACTACCTGGTTAGGATAAGGGAGGGTGACGAATGGAAAACAGCTTTTAAAACACCCATTGGGCACTTTGAGTATTTAGTTATGCCTTTTGGCCTCTCAAACGCCCCCGCAGTATTTCAGTGTTTTATCAATGACGTCTTGCGCGACATGCTTAATCATTTTTGTTTTGTTTATCTGGACGACATTTTGATTTTCTCCAGAGACCTAGCAGAACATCAGCAACACGTTCGGCTGGTTCTGGAGCGGCTGCTGGAAAACCGGCTGTACGTGAAAGCAGAGAAGTGTGCATTTCACACCCGTTCGGTCCAGTTCCTCGGGTATATTGTGGAAAGAGGTCAATTGAGGGCTGACCCGGCCAAGATCCAGGCCGTGGTCGAGTGGCCAACACCCACGTCTAGAAAACACTTGCAGAGATTCCTGGGGTTCGCTAACTTCTATCGTCGGTTCATCCGCGATTATAGCTTGAAAGCGGAACCTCTGACAAGGCTTACATCTACAAAAACTCAGTTTATTTGGACTCAGCAGGCTGAGGCCGCCTTTGTTAAATTGAAGTCATTGTTTTCACGTTCACCGGTCCTGACACACCCTAACGAAACTCTTCCATTTGTCGTCGAGGTTGACGCTTCAGAGACAGGAGTGGGGGCGGTGTTGTCCCAACGATCCCCGGTTGACCAGAGGCTGCATCCCTGCGCTTTCTTCTCTCGTCGGCTCAACCAGGCAGAACGCAATTACGATGTGGGCAACCGTGAGCTGCTGGCCATAATTTTTGCCTTGCAGGAGTGGCGGCACTGGCTGGAGGGCGCGGCGGAACCCTTCCAAATTTTCACGGACCATAAAAACTTGTCATACTTACGGTCCGCTCGGAGACTGAATCCCCGCCAAGCACGCTGGGCCCTGTTCTTGACGCGTTTCAATTACTTCATTACCTACCGACCTGGATCCCGGAATACCAAGCCGGATGCCCTGTCCCGCTTGCACGGTCCGGCCGCCGAGGGGTCTCTACCCGGACCGATTGTGCCGGAGTCCAGAGTATTGGGAGCTCTCCAGTGGGAGGTTGAGCGGAGGGTGGTGGAGGCAGCTGACGGCAGGCAGACCCCGGTAGCGTGCCCTGGCGATAAGTTGTTCGTGCCCACTCACCTCCGGCCAGAGGTGCTGCAGTGGGGGCACGCATCGAGGGTGGCATGTCACCCAGGGGTGGGTCGCACGCTGTCCCTGGTGGCGCAGAGATTTTGGTGGCCCGGGCTGCGCAAGGACGTTGAGGACTATGTCGCGTCTTGCGCGGCGTGTGCCCGTAATAAGTCCTCTCGCCTGAAACCATCCGGCCAGCTCCGTCCCCTGCCCATTCCCCACCGTCCTTGGTCGCATGTGGCGTTGGATTTCGTCACCGGGCTACCTCCTTCCAACGGGCAGTCGGTAATCTTGACAGTGGTGGACCGGTTTTCAAAAATGGCCCACTTTATCGCCCTGCCTAAATTGCCCACCTCGCTGCAAACAGCTGATGTCCTGATAAAGGACGTTTTTAGGATCCACGGGATACCAGTGGACCTCGTCTCCGACAGGGGGCCTCAATTCGTGTCCCGGGTGTGGAAGGCCTTCTGCAAGTCCTTGGGGGCTACGGCTAGCCTGTCTTCAGGCCACCATCCCCAATCTAATGGGCAGACGGAGCGGGCCAACCAGGACTTGGAGTCGGCGCTCCGATGCGTATGCCATCAGCACCCTTCCTCGTGGGCGTCCCACCTCCCGTGGGTCGAATACGCCCACAACACTCTCGTATGTTCTGCCACAGGGTTGTCCCCGTTCCACGCGGCCTGTGGTTATCAGCCCCCCTTGTTTCCTTGCCAGGAGGGCGTGGTGGCCATCCCCTCGGTCCATACTCACCTCCGCCGGGCTCGCAGGGTTTGGCAGGACACCAGGAAGGCCCTGTGCCGCACCTCGGACCGCAACAAGCGGCTCGCGGACAGGCACCGGCTTCCGGCACCATCCTACCGACCGGGTCAGAGAGTTTGGCTCTCCACCCGGGACCTGCAGTTGGCAGGGAGCTCCAAGAAACTGGGGCCTCGGTTTGTCGGCCCGTTTGAGGTCGACTCCGTGATCAACCCGGTGGCAGTTCGGCTCAACCTGCCACCCACGCTCAAGGTACACCCAGTTTTTCACACGTCCTTGCTCAAGCCGGTCTCGGCCAGCCCATTGTGCCCGCCGGCCGCGCCCCCACCACCTCCCCGGGTCGTCAGCGGGCAGCCTATCTACACGGTTAGGGCCATACTGGACTCTCGTAAGCGCGGCAGGGGGATGCAGTATCTGGTCGACTGGGAGGGGTACGGCCCCGAGGACCGCCAGTGGATCCCCCGCTCCTGGATTCTGGACCAGTCACTGGTTCGCGACTTCCATTCGTCACATCCTTCTCTGCCAGGTGGTCCGCCTAGGGGCGTTCGTTGATGGGGGGGGTACTGTCATGATTAGTATCAGCTGTGCTGTTTCAGTTGCAGTTGCTGGGGAGACAGCTGGTGGGCGGAGCCCACCACACTCACCTGTAACCCGTTAGCTCATCAGGCCAAGTTAAAAGCCTGAGAGAAACAGCAAGGAGTGTCGGGATATTCCTCTGTGACACTACTCACTTGACCCGACTGGTAAACGCTTATCTGAGAACCAGCTGCTGATCTCCATGACTTACCTTTTTGCTGCCACTGTGCATGCTTTTGTGTTTGTTTGCTATCCGCCTGTGTGCGTGAGTTTGTGTTTCCTTTTGTCCACCTGTGTGCGTGATTTTGTGTTTTCATTTATTACTATTATTAAATCTAAGTTATCCGCATCCCTGCCCTGGCTCGCCTTCCTCTCTGCATCTGGGTCCTCCTTTCTCAAGCCGTGACAGAGATCGTATGAAAAAGTTCCTTGCAAGGATTTTATTAAGAGCTCTTAAGACACAGGAAAAAAGCTTACATTCGAAAGGTGATGTTAACTCTTTTACTGCCAAAGACGTTAAATGACGTCCACCCATTTTTTTTTTTTTTTGAAACGGGTGGTGTAAAGCCTTGCCCAGCTGTGGTGAAAGTTTCAAGCAGGTCTAGTGAGCCTAATGACTATTTTTGGCCCCTAGAGGGCAGCGATGACTCTCTTTTGACAAGATTGGGTAGGCGTCAGTAGAAGACGTGAGGCGGAGCTAGAGGGGACTGGCTGGGGAAGGGAAGAGAACATGGCGACCGGTTTGCAAGCAGCTCACGCTCGAGCATTTTTTTCAAAGACGGAAAAGCATCGACCAACGCTAAAGAGCACATTGATGACGACGATGCTCATCATCGATGATGATGATGGTGACTCCGAGGTTGGAAGCTTTGACGCGGCAGTAGAAGATGTGAGGCAGAGCTAAAGCGAACAATGGCGGTTGCAAGCAGCTAACACTTGGGAATTTTTTTCAAAGACGAAAGGCATCTACCAACGCTAAAGAGCACATTGATGACGACGATGATCATCATCGATGATGATGATGGTGACTCCGAGGTTGACGCCGAAGTTGGAAGTGCTGACGCGGCGGCTATGACGACGTCATAAAGGTTCACGGGCTAGCGATGCTAACACCGGAAAATGCGGAGCACGCTCAGGCGGACGTTCAATCGGACGACGAAGAGTGCCCCGAGTCCAATGCATATTCATCGGAGGAGTGGATACAGTCTGCTACTTGCTATTCCCCGGAAAAAAAGGCCGTCAAGAAAGTGTAACGTCTGCACGCGAAAGGGACAATCGAAAGTGAAAGTAATCTGTTGTGCAAATCCTGGTCCCTCTCCTTGCACGCAGGAGAGCGTTACAAAAAGAAAAACTGTATTTGAAACATCCACATAATTGTAAATAGTACCACAGTTGCACACATCTGTAAATAGTTAGCGAAATTGTTTTGTCAAATTGTTACACTGTTGAATGGAAATAAACGTATTTTGCAATCCAAAAACACTTTTTCATTGTTGGTGGTGGTGTATTACAGAAGTAAAGCACTATTTAGGTGTTTGTGGCATCATTCATGGACAAAAAGAAGTGTAGAATTCACTAGAGTGCATGAAATAACATCGTTTCACAAAAAGCTCTTTTTCTCCGCTTTTTGTTTCAAAACAGAGCATTTCGGTGAAACTAACCATTTTCTATTGTTGATTACTGAAGAACGGAATAAGGTAGAAACAAACTTTTTTTTCTGATGAAAGATGAGAGTTCAATCTTTCATTTGGTAGTATGTGTGTTTCCATAGTCCAAACACAACATTTTCTGTGGACCTTAAAATAGCAGTCAAAATGCTTAAATCGGCTGGCACTGGCGACATCCCGTTTCTGAAAACGTCTGGCAGTCAAAGAGTTAAGCTCCCAGTGTGTCGAATATGAAAACACACAGTTGATTTATACTTGTAGAAACAATTCTCCCGCCCTTAGACTTGACAAAGAATTAGTGTTCTTAATAAGCAGACATGATGATACTGATACGATTATCTCAGCTCCCCACCAGCCTCGGAGAAATGATGTAGACAGGCTTTGACCTTGGACCTTCAGTTTTTACGACCAAATGGCGAATGACATGAGAACTTGACAACTTTTAAAACATACACATTCTTATCTCAAGAGCTGGCAGGGAGTGAGAGGTTCCAATATATTTCACAAAATCATTATCACAGTGTTATTCATTTAACTACACATAGTTATATGACATCTATATGCCTATAAGTAAATTCAAAAACAGTAAAAATATAAATTGAAAATGTTAAATGTCAACACCAGCCAACAACCACCGCCATCAAAAAAGCCCCAGACCAAGCACCATTTTATTGCAAACCCCATCAAGCCACCACCCTGTATCTTGCTAGTTCCGTTTCCAAATCCTATGCCCGACACACTGTCAGAGTGTTTCTGCTTAAATGTCGCTTTACAAATGAACTCCTTATGGTTTTGGAAAACAAAAATTACCTTTACTTAAGAGATTGGAGACATTCTGTCTAATTTTTTGGTAGTACTGCGTCTCGCCGTCTTGTCTTCAACACTCTTTAGGTGCAGGGGCATGGCACTCATGGGCCTACCATGTCAGTGAAGTCAGTGCGTGAGCACCTGCATTCTGCACTTCTTACAGATTAGTGATCAGTGAAAAGCGCAGAATGCACATAATCAATGATCACAGTAGTAGACACTGCCCTGTCCAAGACCAAGACAAGAATTTAAAAGACTTTTGATTCCGAGACAAGAGAGAGACCCTTAAAGTGGTTTGAGAACAAGACCGACCTCGAGAACTATTAAGAATAATCCATATGGACCATTTTAGAAAGACAAGCCCCTGCATGGCATGTACCCCTGACAAAGTGAAGAAGTGGTTGAAATCGAGAAAAAATAACAGTGGCTGTAAAAGGCTGGACTGAAGGACAGCACAAAGGCACTAATCATGGCAGAACTAAAATAGGCCCTAAACACAAGATCAATAGAGGCTGTGGTCTACCACATCAGACAGGACCCCAGAGGTCTTCCTTTTTGTCATTAAACAATACCTCAACTCTTACCATCGGTTTCCTCTTAGCTTTTGGTTACGTATCGAGAGTGATAAAGTTTGTTTTTAGAACCACTTTTTCCAAGTTATGAGTAATGTCATTTACATTTCCTTTATCGATGGGGGAAAAAAATATTAAAATTGGAGGCCCAATCTCTGGGAATAAAATTGAAGATTTACTTTCAAGGCCATATCGCCCTAACTCACTGTAGTTTTCAGCAGCTATTCAAATGCGTTTATTCGTGTTGCTAGAGCAAATGCAAGTGTGTATAGTATATGTCATCCATCAGTGTCATTCGATGATGGTGTGTATCCGATCTAGCCGCGCCTATGCTGCAGTTACTCACCGATACCAGATATTCGATACCTATCAGATTTTTTCCCACATTTGTAGGAGGTCTAATTTCAATCTGAGGGCATGCAATTCCTTACATTTTATTTCTTTTTATGCTGTCACGACTTGAACTGTGCCACTTGAGAGCAAACAATTTGAAATGTGTCACTTGAATCAGTCTCATCCAGCCTAAGAATGCTCTCACTATTGGTGCTAATGAGCCATATACTGTTTCCATGAGGCTTTGTGCAGCACATAATGCGATTATGTTAAGCAGTTTAACAAGGACAAAAATCTTGCCCAAGGCTGACCTTTTCAATGTAAATATATTCATCCAACATGTCGTCACGAGCTTTTGAACTTATTCAAAGATGATAGCGAGGGGTTTGTTTACTCAGTCATAATGACAGTGTCACGTCTAAGTAAAATAAATAAATAAGTGAAATACTAATTAATAATTTACACTGTCAGAGGGGTATTCTTTGAATAAGTTCATTCTTACATTTGTAATTTGCAGTAGAACTGTCCTACATCATAATGAGAGTAAGATGCTTGTGAATATTCTCATTCATACTGGTCATTAAATTGACAGGGCATTAAAACTATCGCAGCTGGACTGTTGTGATCAAATCAGTGCCCTGAAAATGAAATTACCTAGATAAATGACTATATTTACAGGCATGTTTCTGATAATTTTGGGTTTAATACACTTAAAATGGTGCGGCAGTATGAAAGGATGGCTTGTAAAGTAGCAGACTTCTCAAGTTTAACCTGAGATGCAGAAAAAACTGCCTCATATCCACAAGCCTACACAACACCATGAAAAGTTACTTGACGGATGAAATACTTGAAAAGGCACAAAATGAATGAGAGCAGATGACAAGCCAATTTTACCACTGTTGAGCCTCAGGGTAAAAGTTGACAAAATGATCTTCAGACAATTCTGCCTGAAGAGGTATGTGAAATTTCACAACTAAAGGCCAATTTTTACATCACAAATATTTTGAAATTGAAAATTCAAATTTCTGTAATATCTAGACTGGGGATATGCTACGGTTGTAGATCGATAAATGTAAATTGATTGGTTAGAAGTGAGAACAATGTTAAGAAATGGCATCCTTAGTCCACAGATCATTAACTAACATAGTAGACTACTTTTAACCATTATCAACATAAATAGATGGTAAAAGCATAAATAAAAACAACAGATCTAGCACCAATCATCCAGGCTATTGTTAGCCACTGTTAGCACTGGCTGCTTTGTAGTTATCAAATACCATATGAAAAAGGTATTTTGCACTCCCCTAACATTTATGTACGTCAAATAATCCTATTCCTTACCAAAAAGTAGTATACTTTAAGCACATAATATAGAGTATACTTAAGTATACTTTAGGTTTATTTTCGAGTATACTTATTGTTGTACTAAAAGTAAACTTTAAGTAAACCCCTTGGGACTAAATTGTCCCATTTTAGTACATTAAAAGTATATCATAAAGTATATTAATAAGTATAATTAATAATTATTTCAAGTATACTTTAAGTACACTGTTAGGTATACTTAAAGTATGCTTAAAAGTATACTTGGAAGTATACTTAAAAGTATACTAATGTCCACAGCAAAAAGCCCAGTGGTGAAACAGGATGGAACTGGTGAACTGAGACATCAAAAGTAACGACTACTACTACTGCTACTACTACTGGGTTAGCCAGCCACATGGTGCTTAGTGCTTTAGAAACTAATTTAACCTATTATTTTGGTCCGTTAGTGAGTGCCTTCTAAGTATGTACTACAGTATGTAAACTTTTAATATATGTTTTACTTCCGGTTTAAATTCATTTTGGTGGGTGGTCATAAATATTTACTAGCCAATTTGGCTGGTAATGCAATGCCGCTTCCACTGGACTGGTTCCATACTGAGTCGGCCTTGGTCGGCCCCCGAAGTTGGCGTTTCACAGTGGCAAGAGCGCGCCCACTAAGGATGGGTCGTTCGCGAATCAAGCCGGTACAAAGTTTGAAGTGAAGTGAGCCCCCTCCGTCCCTCTAGAGCCGGCTGCGTCATTTTCCCTCTCCCTCTCTCTCTCTCTCTTCCTACGTCGCTCTCTCTTTTTCACGTGTCTGAAACGAGGTTTGACTGCGCTGCTCAGAGAGGGAGAGACGAGAAGAGAAAGGGGAGGGGGCGAGGGTATGCAGTGAGTGTACTACAAGCATAGCACGTGCTCCGCGTCTCCGCCAGTCAGAGAGAGACAGGAGGAGAAAACAAACAAGAGAAGAGAGTTGGAGAGTTGAAGTATTTAATTTTTCCGAATGCCAATTTGAAATAAAACAATGTCTTTTATCCTGGACCTTGTTTTGTTCGCTGCTGCTGTTACACTTAAATTACTACTAACCTGTTGAAGTTTTAATTTTGTTGCTTATTTATTGTTTGTAGCCTTTTTAACTTTCAATAAAAATAGACAATTGTTGCAATTTACAGTCAGTAGAGTGTGAAAGATTACCTTTATCTTTGTAATCTTGTGCGTGTTCAAATAAATCAAAGATGAGATTCTTGTGAAGAGGGTCCTTGCAAGGTTGATTTATTACAGAAATCTCTGGTCACACAATTGCATATCACCCAAGCTGTGTCATCCAAGAATGTGTGTCCCTCCCCCCAGGAGACACAGCCCTTTTATTACAATCAGAGTTTGTACAGAAAAACACCTCTCTCCTCCCATCAAATACGAAAATCAGATTACATTTTCACAGTATGCTAGGTTGATCTTTCACATTTAGACAAAACAGAATCTCAGTATGCTAGATTGAACTTGAATTTTCTCAAACAGGACAAAACAGGGAATTTAGACAAAACAAGATAACAGATAGGTTAAGGTCGAGTTATATTGAGTTTGACATTATTACACCTGCATTCTACACATCTATAACTAAATTCAAAATGGTTAAAATATAAAATAAAGAATTAAAAATGTTAACAATGTTAACAAGTGCAATACTTACTTCACCAAGTCATTCATCAAAATGTATGCTAAATTTGTTGTAAATATTTAAAAGAAAAACTAAAGTTAAAAGAGCCGTTTGAGAGCAAAAAGAGCAAGCTCTATTCACTGAGCCGATCCAAATGAACCGGATCACCCAAAAGAGCCGAAAATCCCATAACTAGCGCCCGCCATACTTTGCCAAAATCAGAAAAATACAGTATATACAATAAATATAATAATATTTTACAACAATGCTGAACTATATTTACAATTTATTATGTACTTGTGGGTGGATTTTTAATGATTGTGGTAAAAAAAACAACTAAATTGTGAGTACATACCGCTCACCCGCGATCGTGTATTCCCATTCACTTGAAAGAGAGTTCGAGCCGCAGCAGAGTCATCGCTCCCCCGGCCCATGGTGATGGTTCTCGCCTCGGGGATCCACCTCAGGGTTGACGGGTTTGGTGGCTTCAGACACTGTACGAGGCGTTGACTTAGCCAGTTTAATGAATAAGGCAGAATGAGTGCTGGGTGTGGGACAAGTAAATTAACTTTAATATGTTTCAGAATCAGTGTATGTAATATGACACATAACATGCTGCCATATAGACATACTGTTGTAAGTTTATGTTTAGGGGCTTCAAAAAGAAAAAAAAGTCTAGGAAAATTTTCACTGGGGAAAAAATGGCTGGTGGAAATTGTGTTTGGCTAGAAAAAAAGTTAATTTAGAGCCCTGCTTACAAGTACACTCAACATTTACTTGGTGGAGTATACTTCCAATAAGTACAAGAAAAATAACCTGGAAGTATACTCTCCCAATTTTCCAAGTACATTCTAAGTGTATACCACAGTATGTTAACTTTTAGTACTTAGTACTTAAAGTATACTTAACATTTACTTGGTGGAGTATACTTCCAATAAGTACAAGAAAAGTAAACTAGAAGTATACTTTCTTAATTTTGAGTTTACTTCAGGTATACTTAAATATATTTCATTTTGGTAAGGGATGGTTTGATTTAGTGGGACAAAAACTAGTCACAAGTGATAATAGGCAGATTATTACAGGAGCTTCTATTTACTGTTTACGCTCAGCTCAACCATCTTTGAAAGCCAAATCGGGGGTGGCATGAGTCTTTCAGAGTAGAAAATCTAACTTTGGTGGGTGTTCCGGTGGAAACTACGAACTTGGAAATTCTGACTTCTGAGAAGAAATAAAATGTAGCATAACTTACCACCGAGCATTTTTTGGTCTAAAAGACGTCTAATAGACGTCTAAATGGTACTACTATGCTAAAAACGGTCTACAAATGGTCTAAAAATGAAAGTTTCTTAGACGTCTAAGGTTAGACGTCTAATAGACGTCTAGGTCTAGACCCCTGGTCTATTCTTAGATGTTTAAATAACCGCTAATAAACGTCTTTTTTTTTTAACGATGGATGGATGGCATTTTCAAAACGATAAGTCAATCTTCAATATTTGCTTGGATTCCTTTTGCCTTAATCACTGCCTCGATGCGCCGTGGCATTGCATGGTGGTCCTGGAAGCTCTTTATTTTTGGGTCTGGTGGCCCTCATTTTCCTCCCTTCTCTGTCTTTGAAAAATAGTTTTTTTGAATAGTCGTCCAAGAGGACTACAAATCAAAAGTTTGCCACCGATGACTGTTGGCACTTCACTTCTTCTTTTTCTTCTTTCAGACTGAAGCTTAAACACGTTGCTGCCTCCTAGTGGTGGGAAGGTATTATACAGTTGTAAAGACCCGCTGACAGTACATGACAATCTCGTACGCACATATGCATATAGTATTTGGTTGCTTTATTCGTGAATCGTGCGATCTGGCATTTTGTTTCACACTGATGATCCAGTTGTGCAGTTATTTATTTACTTATTGTGTCAATACACATTATTCAGTGTATTTAACTCAATTGTCCGGATTTGGTCTAAAGTGAGTTGAAATGAGAACTTGATTTAGACGTCTAAATCAAGTCTAAATATGAACTACACTGTTCATTGATCAATTACTGTTTAAAACGTAGTAATTCAACATTTTTCCATCATTTATACAACCAACAGTTATTTTTTTAAATTTAATAGTTAATATTTACTTGATTAATTGTACTGTCTAAATTCGGGCTAAAATATAGACCAATTATAGAAGGGCTAATTTCGGTCTAAACTTAGACAAGACGTCTAATAGACGTCTATGGCTCAGTGGGTTGCGTTGTTTCTTGTTTGCAAGTCAGTGCATTTTGCGCTTCATCAAGCCACACTGAATAGCAAATTGAGAATCACAGATTTTTAACCTTTACCAATAATTGAATGGCAGAGAAGGTCCTAAATTAGGTTCACCGGGCTGGACGCATTCACGTAACGTTAACTGTGTCATAACACATTTTTGTCACTTAAGCACAGGTAACAGGAGGTCAAAGCAAAGCTCTGTGCTTTTTATGCAGCACCAGGTAGCTAGCTTCAACTTCAACAAACTTCAGCTGGTTAGCTAGTGCGGCTAAAGATGTTGCAGAGTCAGTAATCATCGCCACTGTCAATGCACGATTTGCAGCCCCTGCACGATCTGTGCGCGCATGCTCAGCAGTTCTGCCATGGATCGCTAACCACCTGCGGCAACTGCAATACACTAGGACAAATCACCTAAGTAATGCCTATTGGAAATTTTGAGATGACGTCTGACGTCTGAGATGAAGTCAAAATGGCAGTCAATTCGTTGAAATAAATCTCTCCTCTCATTGAAAAGCATTGGACATTGTAATTTGATTTGTGTGGATTATTTTGATTTTAAAATGTGATTAGATGTCGTTTGACTACTATAAAAATCTGTGTGGTTTGTATGACAGTCACAGCCAAAAGCAATACAATCCGCATTTCCATTGCGTTGCATTGGGGTAATATCATAAATGTTCGGAATTGTTAATATGTACAATCTGCGGTATGCATTTGTAAAAAGCTGAGGTATCTGAGGTATCTGGCCACTTGAAAAAGCTTATATAAAGTGACAGATAGATAGATAGATAGAGAGAGAGAGAGAGAGAGAGAGAGACTGTAGATATTTTTGCGCCAGGTGGATGATGAAAATCATGATCATACTTTATTTTCAAATATTTTGTTAATTTCATACCCTTATGTATTTTTTGTCAAATAAGATACGCCACATATTTTACATTGGAAGGTATATATATAGCAAAAGGCTCTTTCCCCTTAGCAGGTTCCAAAGCAAGACATTTAAAATAGGGAGAGATACTAATTTGACAGCTCCCTTATGACTTCTCAAGAACTGCAATGACAAAGAGACCCCATTGGGCGACAGCTGCAATCCACTTCGTTAGAGAAATGACCTGCAGATTGGTGATTTTCCATCCATCAGCAGGATGTGATTGTGTTTGAAAATAGGCTTTCCCCATTGTGACATAAAACCTCTTTATGAGTTCTATCAGCACTGGAACGAGTTGTCAATAAACTTACCCACACTGTTATAAACACACAACACTTATTGTCAATGCAGGTATGGGATTCCAATTCAGTCAACATAAAACCTCAAATCTGATCAAATTACACCTCAGCTCCTGACTGCTGATTTGGTGGTGTTTATAGCCACTAACATGCAAACCTGATGAAACACTCAAGCATTTTAATATTTATTTGTGTTTAACGTTGTCAAATCTATACATTTCCTGGCCTCTAAAGGTTAGTACATGTTGGTTTGAAACAGGACACTATTTTTATCTTCTTTGATTCTGGAAACATTTTCAAGTCCTGATAAAACTCATCAACATGAAGCTTTGTAAATTACCAAATTTTATACAAAAATAATTCTGCTGCCTCAACAACTAAGCAAATTCCTCCATGGAAAAAAAATACATTTTTCATTCACACTAATGACATGAAATTTATTTTTTTCTGACTTAAGGACCTTTTAACCGAAGAGGTAATTGAAGCAACAGATTTTTAAACTAACCGATTGCCATCTAAGCCATGCTGCACGGCTGTTTTACCACAATTTACGCTACATATTCAATTGCATTGTGTCCTTCAGTTGTATCATTTTTAGACACCTGCCAGTAAGGTGGGGGCTTTAGGACCCAGATGCGGGAAGGCAGAGGTGCAGTCCAAAAAGAGGTTTTAATTTCTAATAAAAAAAAAACTAACTTCAAAATACAAAATAAACTGAACTAACAAAAGATGAAGCTAAACATGACAAAACAACTAAGGCGAGACTAACAATATGACATGGATCCTGATAAGGTAACAAGGTCAGCGTGACGTGGCGAAAGACTTACGACAGTGGCAACAGCAAAAATGAACCGACACAGACAGGGGGGAGACAACCGACTAAATACACCAACACTAATGACATGACAAGACACACCTGGCTGAGGGCACTGATTGGATGACACATGAGGGTAATGGGGAAATGTGGACACAATCAGGGTTGACACAGACACCACACGAGGAAGGGCAAGTGACCAGAAACGAGAGGAGTCAGACTTTTCACAATAAAACAGGAAATGACAAGACAAGGGGAAAACACAAGGAAAACATGACAGGGAGTAAACAAGACTGAAAATAAACATGACAGAACCCCTCCGTCGAGGGACGGCTTCCAGACGTCCCTTAAAAAGTTCAAAAACCGGGCGGGCGGAGGGGGCGGGAACCTGACACATCCCTCCAGTCTAGTCCGGGGGACGTCCCGGACGCCAGACGAGGGGAGCCCGACGGCGCCGATCTGGAGGGCGCCCCGGACGCCACACCGGAATAGGACGGCCGTGGGATGAACATCTCCTGCCCACCCCCATGGGCCTGACGCCGCCATGGAAGAAGCGAAGAGACCCCGCACGAGAGCGGCCGAAGCCAGGAGGCCCGGGCTGCAGAGGCGAGGACGCCCGGGGTCCTGAGGCTGCTGTGGAGGCTGCCGTGGAGGCTGCCGTGGAGGCTGCCGTGGAGGCGCGAGGACTTGAGGCTGCCGTGGAGGCGGCCGACGAGGAGAGAGGACTTGAGGCTGCCGACGAGGCGCGAAGACTTGAGGCTGCCGTGGAGGCGGCCGACGAGGCGCGAAGACTTGAGGCTGCCGTGGAGGCGGCCGACGAGGCGCGAAGACTTGAGGCTGCCGTGGAGGCGGCCGACGAGGCGCGAAGACTTGAGGCTGCCGTGGAGGCGGCCGACGAGGCGCGAAGACTTGAGGCTGCCGTGGAGGCGGCCGACGAGGCGCGATGACTTGAGGCTGCCGTGGAGGCGACCGACGAGGCGCGAGGACTTGAGGCTGCCGCGGAGCCGGCACGGAGTCCGGGGCCTGTCGCGGAGCCGGCACGGAGTCCGGGGCCTGTCGCGGAGCCGGCACGGAGTCCGGGGGCTGCCGTGGAGCCGGCACGGAGTCCGGGGGCTGCCGCGGAGCCGGCACGGATTCCGGGGGCTGCCGCAAAGCCGGGACGGAAACCTGGGCCCGACGCGGAGCTGATACGGGATCTTGGGGCTGACGTGAAAACGGGACGGAAACCTGGGCCTGACGCGGAGCTGATACGGGATCTTGGGGCTGACGTGAAAACGGGACGGAAACCTGGGCCTGACGCGGAGCTGATACGGGATCTTGGGGCTGACGTGAAAACGGGACGGAAACCTGGGCCTGACGCGGAGCTGATACGGGATCTTGGTGCTGACGTGAAAACGGCACGGGAACCTGGAGCTGACGCGGAGCCGGCACGGAGTCCGGGGGCTGACGTGGAGCCGGCACGGAGTCCGGGGGCTGCCGCGGAGCCGGCACGGGGACCGGGAGCTGCCGCGGAGCCGGCACGGTCACGGGGGGCTGCCGCGGAGCCGGCACGGGGACCGGGAGCTGCCGCGGAGCCGGCACGGGGACGGGGGGCTGCCGCGGAGCCGGCACGGGGACCTGAGGCTGCCGCGGAGCCGGGACGGGAACCTGGGGCTGCGTCGGCCGACGCGGCTCGGAGACCTGGGGCTCCGACGGCCGACGCGGCTCGGAGACCTGGGGCTCCGACGGCCGACGCGGCTCGGAGACCTGGGGCTCCGACGGCCGACGCGGCTCGGAGACCTGGGGCTTTGGACATCGGCTGACGTGGTTCGGGGACTTTGGACATCGGCTGACGTGGTTCGGGGGCTTTGGACATCGGCTGACGTGGTTCGGGGACTTTGGACATCGGCTGACGTGGTTCGGGGGCTTTGGACATCGGCCGACGTGGCTCGGAGACCTGAGGCTCCGACGGCCGACGTGGCTCGGGGACTTTGGACATCGGCTGACGTGGTTCGGGGACTTTGGACATCGGCTGACGTGGTTCGGGGGCTTTGGACATCGGCTGACGTGGTTCGGGGACTTTGGACATCGGCTGACGTGGTTCGGGGACTTTGGACATCGGCTGACGTGGTTCGGGGACTTTGGACTTCGGCTGACGTGGTTCGGGGACTTTGGACTTCGGCTGACGTGGTTCGGGGACTTTGGACTTCGGCTGATGTGGTTTGGGGACATGAGGCTGCGGCGGCAGACGTGGCTCGGAGACCTGAGGCTGCGGCGGCAGACGTGGCCCGGAGACCTGAGGCTGCGGCGGCAGACGTGGCTCAGGGACCTGAGGCTGCGGCGGCAGACGTGGCTCAGGGACTGAGAACAGCGGCAGACGTGGTTCGGGAACTGGGAACAGCGGTGGCAGACGTGGCACGATAGGGACTTGGGGCGGACGTGGCTGACGTGGCACGATAGGGACTTGAGGCTGTGATGGTAGACCTGGCAGGATAGGGACTTGAGGCTGCGACGGTAGACCTGGCAGGATAGGGACTTGAGGCTGCGGCGGCAGTCCTGGCAGGAAAAGGGACATGAGGCTGCGGCGGCAGACCCGGCAGAGAGGCTTGAAGCTGTGGCGGCAGACCTGGCAGAGGACTTGAGGCAGAGGACTTGAGGCAGCGGCGGGAGGCGTGGTAGGACAGGGACTTGAGGCTGCGGCTGAGCCGACACGGGGACCTGGAGCTGCGGCGGAGCCGACACGGAGACCAGGGACTGCGGCGGAGCCGACACGGAGACCCGGGGCTGCGGCGGAGCCGACACGGGGACCTGGGGCTGCGGCGGAGCCGACACGGGGACCTGGGGCTGCGGCGGAGCCGACACGGGGACCTTGGGCTGCGGCGGCAGACGTGGCTCGGGGAGTTGCGGCTGGCGACTCCGAGCGCCACCATCTGAAGCCCAACGACACCCAACTCCCTCAATCAAAGTGGACAGCAGGTCCATTTGGGCGGCCATGGCGTGCTGGAGCTCCTCCTGGCGCGTCAGGCGCGCCTCCTGATTCCCCATCATGGCTTTCAGCGCTCCTGCTGGGTCTGATCTTGGTCGGTTCATTCTGTCAGTATGTACATATGACATGGATCCTGATAAGGTAACAAGGTCAGCATGACGTGGCGAAAGACTTACGACAGTGGCAACAGCAAAAATGAACCGACACAGACAGGGGGGAGACAACCAACTAAATACACCAACACTAATGACATGACAAGACACACCTGGCTGAGGGCACTGATTGGATGACACATGAGGGTAATGGGGAAAGGTGGACACAATCAGGGTTGACACAGACACCACACGAGGAAGGGCAAGTGACCAGAAACGAGAGGAGTCAGACTTTTCACAATAAAACAGGAAATGACAAGACAAGGGGAAAACACAAGGAAAACATGACAGAGAGTAAACAAGACTGAAAATAAACATGACAACACCTAGTCTACAGTATATTATCCATTTTAAATGATGCATTCTTTAGGAAATCTCAGCGATACATATATATCATGACTCCAAGCGTACGTTTATTTGTTGGAAGCATGAATCTTTTTCTTATTTTTTAACCAAATCCATCGGTTTGAACAACCCCCAACAGCAACAGTGCTTAACGCCTCTCAAAGCGTCATATTCTCTCCCTCTTTACCTCCTTGCAACATGGGAGGAATGACACTGTGCTCTTCCCTTCTGTCCGCGTGGCCAGCTCATCATAAATGCCTCGCACTGTATTCTGTGTTGTGGTTAATGTGTTAAACACGTTTTTTTTTTTCCACAGCGCCTTACCATTTTTCCACAAACTTCACACAAAGTGTCCTGACTGCCTGACGCTAAAAATGTCTCTTCCTTGCGCTCTGCCACGATGCCATTAAATAGAAAGAGACTGACTGACTGAGCATTATGGCATTCGGCTGTGCGTAATGCGTTATGATTCGGACCTTCTTTTAGCATGATAATATCAAAGTGTGGAACGGACAACGAAGAGTAAAAAATTTTGACTGGCAAATACGCTTGAACATATACAGTACATTTAAACGTATCGGTAAATATGTTTAAACTTACTTGTAGGCTAAATGCTAAAAGCTTTGTATTTTTGTTATTTGTATGATTTATTATTATTTCTGCAATGCATGATTTCCATTGTGCATTTTTTCTTCCCCATAATGCCAGTATGCCGCAGGAGAGGCTTCCTCACTCCTGGTCCTTGAGAGTCGGAATCCTGCAGGTTTTAGATGTTACACAGCTGATTCATATAACCTACAGTCCCCACTGGGCATAGACAAACTCGGCGGTCGCCTTGGGCACCATCTCGTGAATATATATAGATGGGTGTGCCAATCAGTGGATCTTATCTTATCTTATCTTATATATATATATATATATATATAAGTGTGTGTGTGTGTGTGATTTCCGATATCAGTTTCATGTACCACAAATCTTGTGTTGGATTAATAAAGGCTTGGCAGCGATGCGCGATGGCTCAGGACGCTAAACTCTGTTAGCACCGTAGCTACACTATCTTCATGAAACCCGAGAATTCGCTTTACCCGTCCCACTGCAATATGATTGGCTGCAGCCTCGCTGGAAGTATATGACGCACATGAGGCGCTGTCGTAACCACGGACGCCACTGTAACCATGGATGGCGCTATAATGGATTAGCGCTTATAAAGGGAGGGAAAAAAAGAGTTGCATGAAAGGAGCGAACGGAACGGGGACGGACTGAATCGAAACTATTTAACCGGATTTATATATTATATATATACATTTTCTTAACCGCTTGTCCTCACAAGGGTTGCGGGTGGCGGTGGAGCCTATTCCAGCTGGCTTCGGGCAGTAGGCGGGGTACACCCTGAACTAGTTGCCAGTCAATCGCAGTATATATATATATATATATATAAGACCAAGTTTAGTATACATCTGGTTACTGTATAACATGGAAGTAAGGTTAATAATAAAAATGTGATTACACATTTTTCAGTTTTACACAAATAAGGGTGATGCAAAAATGAGTACACCCCAGAAAATTGTTTTTTTTACTTTGTATGGCCTCCACGATTTTTAATCAGAGCACCAAGTCTTCTAGGCATTAAATGAACAAGCTGGCAACATTTTGTTGCATCAATCTTTTTCCATTCTTCAAGAATGGCCTCTATTAGAGACTGGTTGCTGGATGGAGAGTGATGCTCAACTTTTCTCTTTAGAATACCCTATAGGTGGTCACTGGGTTCAGATTGGAGACATACTTGGCCACTGAATCACTTTCACCTCGTTCTTCTTTAGAAATCGAACAGTGGCCTTAGATGTGTGCTTAGGATCATTGTCATGTTGGAAAAGTGCACGACGACCAAGGGCATGGAGTGATGGCAGCATCTTTTCTTTCAAAATTGAGCAATACAGCTATGAATTCATATTGCCATCAATGAAATGCAGCTCCCCGACACCAGCAGTACTCATGCAACCTCACATGAGGACACTGCCACCACCATGTTACACTGTAAGCACCATGCAATTTTCCTTGTATTCCTCACCTTTGCGACTCCATACAGTTTTTAAGCCATCAATTCCCAAAAACATTTATCTTGGTCTCATCACTCCAGAGTATAGAGTCCCAGTAGTCTTCATCTTTGTCAGCATGGGCCCTGGCAAACTCTAGGCGTGCTTTTTTGTGCCTGGGCTTTAGGAGAGGTTTCCTCCGTGAACGGCACCCATGCATGCCATTCTTCTGCAGTGTACGCCGTATTGTGACACGGGAAATAGTCACCCCAGTTTGGCTTTTTATTACCTTAGATAACTGCAGTGAACTTAGATGTCGATTTTCTTCCACCCTTCTCATTGGAAGACGGTGATGTCTATTTGTTAACATCCCTGGACGACCATGACGTCCTTACGAGATGGTTGCAGTTCCATCTTTTTAAAATTTTTGTACCACTTTTGCTACAGTATTCTGACTGTTAAGTAAAGCTTTGCTGATCTTTTTGTAGCCATCACCTTTGTTGTGCAAATAAATTATTTTCTTTCTCAGGTCCTGTGACATTTCTCTTCCGTGTGGTGCCATTGCTAACAGCATGAAATGGGGAAGTGTTTTATTTAATTAACACCCATTTATAGTCAACAGTCTGCTTGACACCTGTGTAATGAATAATTAGACTCAGCTGTAGAAGTTTGTAGTCTTTGCTCCAGAGACTTTGAGTGGGGTGTACTCATTTTTGCATCATCCTAATTTGAATAAAACAGAAAATTCTGTTCTCTAATGTATATTGTTAACCTTACTTTCATGTTGTAAGTTTAACAGATGTTATTCAAATTTAGTCTTGTCAATATTTTGAAAATAGTTTTTGATTTCATTGACATATTGTTTAAAGTGTTATTTTTCGTAGGAGGTGTTGCTGAGCACTGTGTGTGTGTGTGTGTATATATATATATATATATATATATATATATATATATATATATTAGGATGCATCAAAAAACAAAATGTTTTGATTTGATTTTATATGGCTGGTAGCCAAAAGTGTTCCAATATATCTAGAAACCACACATGCAAAAAATTTTTTGTAGTGTTTGTCTTGTTTCTCTTAGATCTTCCCGTCTCGTTACGTTTGATTACGTCCACCTTTGTGTCTTTTTCCTTCCCAGTGTGTTTGACCAATCAGTGCCTTTTATTGTGTTCCCCAGGTGCGCCTCATCAGTGTTGGTGTATTTAGACTGTTGTGTTTGTCCAGTCTGTGTGGGATCATTGTCAAAGTCATGTGTCGATGTCCATGTCCATGTCCATGTCCATGTCCATGTCCATGTCCTGTGTGGGAGTCTGTTTCTCGTTGCGTCAAGCTAAGCCTCGTCACAGTTAAGTCATCTTTGTTTCAGCCTAGCTGTCCACGTCTCAGTCTAGTAGCCCACGTCTCAGTCTAGTCATCGTCTTCACAGTCTAGTCGTCGTCTTCACAGTCTAGTGGTCGTCTTCACAGTCTAGTCGTCCGCTTCACAGTCTAGTTGTCGTCTTCACAGTCTAGTCGTCCTCATCACAGTCTAATCGTCCTCGTCTCAGTCCACTGTCCTCGTCACAGTTAAGTCGCCCATGCCCCAGTCCCACGGAAGCTTCATGTCCCCGTCCCTGCTCCACGGAAGCTTCATGTCCCCGTCCCGGCTCCTCGGCAACCTCATGTCCCCGTCCCGGGTCCTCGGCAGCCTCAAGTCCCCGTCCCCGTCCCGGCTCCTCGGCAGCCTCAAGTCCCCGTCCCGGCTCCTCGGCAGCCTCAAGTCCCCGTCCCGGCTCCTCGGCAGCCTCAAGTCTCCGTCCCGCAGCCGCCCTCAGATCCCCTTCCTGTGGCGCGAGCACCACGGCCGTCATCAAATCCCCTTCCGGCAGCGCGAGCACCGCGGCCATCATCGGATCCAGACCTTGGTGGCGCATTCCCTGTGGCCGCCCCCTGATCCCGCTCTGATGGCGCTTTGTCAGGCCGTCTTCTGCCCTTGAATGGAGTCCAGAACTGGCACTGTCCAAATAACATCTAATTTTGTTGAAGCAGCCAGGAAGGAGCAGCAATTGCAGAATATGCTGGAGGTAGATGAACTTGACAACAACAACCCAACCTTCGCAGCTGTAAACGCAAGCTAATCCCTGAATAGCATGGTTACTCTTAGGGAGACATATCCAGTGGGTGAGTGGATGATGCAATGGTAAAGTGTAGAGGACTCTGTCACTGACCCAGCAATTAAGTTTAGGGTTTTAGTTCAGGGTTCATCAATTCCAGTCCTCGAGGTCCGGAGTCCTGCAGGTTTTGGCTGTTTCCGCCCACTAGCACACCTGATTCATATAATCAGCTCATCAGCACGCCTGATAACGTTCCTGATCTTTAGGATCAGGTGTGTTGGTTGGCAAAAACATGTAAAACCTGCACGACTCCGGACCTCAAGGACCGGAATTGGTGAACACTGGTTTAGTATAAACTTTTAATCTTCTATTAGTTAGCCACTGAAGATAGATTGTTCCTCTGTGTGTCAGTACTGCTCTTTGTGTGTAACAATTAAATCAATTCAGCTTTATATGTGTCTAATTTTCATCACTATAAAAAATCAGCCTAAGTCCACACAGGCATGCCCCATTGACCTCCATTCATTATGTCTACAGGACTCTAAGGGTTAAACAAACTAAATAAACTTTGATGACCCAAGAGAATATACTACTGTTAAAAACTGTACTGTATTTAACATTTCACAGTGGACTTTGGACAATTTTACAAAAAAAATAAAAAATAATAATAATAATTGCAAACGTTTATGTGCACCCCTAAATTTCACTGTTACTGTATGTTGCTCTCATTTTCACAAATTACCTGCCATTTGAACAGGATGCACAGACTTTTTCTATCTACTTTACATCCTCTCAGTTGGATTAACTGTAACATTGTTGCTAACCTTCTGGTAACAAAAGACAAATGGTTACTAAAATAACTTGAGACTGGATTTTGCAAAAATGCATATTGACAAGCCAAAAGCTTCTTGGAGAATGTCCTTTGCATAGAAGAGTTAAAAAATTTTACATCATCTTTGTCATGAATCAGTGCAATGTACTGTTGTTATAGAGTAATCTTAAAGTAGTCATATTGAGCTTTTTTGTGTGTGACGTGTTTGTCTAATTACACCAAGGGCCGAGAATTATAAATCCTAAATCCTATTACACAACTGTGGAATAATTCTGTTGCTAGATTTGACTGAATTAATTCAGTAAAATCTATTACTTTTTGATCATTGGGATTTTTCTTTATTTGACAGAAAAAAACTATATTATGTACAGATAAAGGAAAAAATGAAAGACGCCCAACAAATGAATACTAAACGATTTGCTGGAGCAGTTCTGCCATCTTGTGGCCGTACTAGCTGATTGGACACACCAGAAGACCACTGCTGAAAGCAGGTTATCGATATGCTTAAATCCCACATAAAGAAAACTCGAGATGACTTTAGCAGATGTAATTTTCTTGTACTCCGTCACCGTGGTAACAGATCTTTTTTGTTGTTGCTTTAAAAAATAATGGTTTATTGTTTATAATATGATTAGGAGTCATACAGTTTGAAAATGAATTATTATTAGTAGTAAGATAAACTATTTTAAATTAATTTCCTTTTAGAAAGGCATATTATTAGATAACTGGTTAATTGATGTATCATAGAGATCTCTTGATGATATACTGATCTTTTCTCGCTCCCTTTGTCAGTAAGGTGGGGGCTTTAGGACCCAGATGCGGGAAGGCAGAGCAAGGAGGCAGAGGTGCAGTCCAAAAAGAGGTTTTAATTTCTAATCAAAAAAAAAACTAACTTCAAAAAACAAAATAAACTGAACTAACAAAAGATGAAGCTAAACATGACAAAACAACTAAGGCGAGACTAACAATATGACATGGATCCTGATAAGGTAACAAGGTCAGCGTGACGTGGCGAAAGACTTACGACAGTGGCAACAGCAAAAATGAACCGACACAGACAGGGGGGGGGACAACCGACTAAATACACCAACACTAATGACATGACAAGACACACCTGGCTGAGGGCACTGATTGGATGACACATGAGGGTGATGGGGACACAATCAGGGTTGACACAGACACCACACGAGGAAGGGCAAGTGACCAGAAACGAGAGGAGTAGACTTTTCACAATAAAACAGGAAATGACAAGACAAGGGGAACACACAAGGAAAACATGACAGGGAGTAAACAAAACTGAAAATAAACATGACAGAACCCCTCCGTCGAGGGACGGCTTCCAGACGTCCCTTAAAAAGTTCAAAAACAGGGCGGGCGGAGGGGGCGTGGAGGCGGGAACCTGACACATCCCTCCAGTCTAGTCCGGGGGACGTCCCGGGCGCCAGACGAAAGGAGCCCGGCGGCGCCGATCTGGAGGGCGCCCCGGACGCCACACCGGAATAGGACGGCCGTGGGATGAACATCTCCTGTCCACCCCCATGGGCCTGACGCCGCCATGGAAGAAGCGAAGAGGCCTCGCACGAGAGCGGCCGAAGCCAGGAGGCCCGGGGCTGCAGAGGCGAGGACGCCCGGGGTCCTGAGGCTGCCGTGGAGGCTGCTGTGGAGGCTGCCGTGGAGGCTGCCGTGGAGGCGGCCGACGAGGCGCGAAGACTTGAGACTGCCGTGGAGGCGGCCGACGAGGCGCGAAGACTTGAGGCTGCCGTGGAGGCGGCCGACGATGCGCGAGGACTTGAAGCTGCCGCGGAGCCGGCACGGAGTCCGGGGGCTGTCGCGGAGCCGGCACGGAGTCCGGGGGCTGCCGCGGAGCCGGCACGGAGTCCGGGGGCTGCCGCGGAGCCGGCACGGGAACTTGGAGCTGACGCGGAGCCGGTACTGGGGCCGGAAGCTGCTGTGGAGCTGATACGGGATCTTGGGGCTGACGTGAAAACGGGACGGAAACCTGGGCCTGACGCGGAGCTGATACGGGATCTTGGGGCTGACGTGAAAACGGGACGGAAACCTGGGCCTGACGTGAAACGGGACGGAAACCTGGGCCTGACGTGAAACGGGACGGAAACCTGGGCCTGACGCGGAGCTGATACGGGATCTTGGGGCTGACGTGAAAACGGGACGGGAACCTGGAGCTGCCGCGGAGCCGGCACGGAGTCCGGGGCCTGCCGCGGAGCCGGCACGGAGTCCGGGGCCTGCCGCGGAGCCGGCACGTAGTCCGGGGGCTGCCGCGGAGCCGGCACGGGAACCTGGGGCTGCGTCGGCAGACGTGGCTCGGAGACCTGGGGCTCCGACGGCCGACGTGGCTCGGGGACCTGGGGCTCCGACGGCCGACGTGGCTCGGAGACCTGAGGCTCCGACGGCCGACGTGGCTCGGGGACCTGAGGCTCCGACGACCGACGTGGCTCGGGGACCTGAGGCTCCGACGGCCGACGTGGCTCGGGGACCTGAGGCTCCGACGGCCGACGTGGCTCGGGGACCTGAGGCTCCGACGGCCGACGTGGCTCGGGGACCTGAGGCTCCGACGGCCGACGTGGTTCGGGGACTTTGGACATCGGCTGACGTGGTTCGGGGACTTTGGACATCGGCTGACGTGGTTCGGGGACTTTGGACTTCGGTTGACGTGGTTCGGGGACTTTGGACTTCGGTTGACGTGGTTCGGGGACTTCGGCTGACGTGTTTCGGGGACTTTGGACATCGGCTGACGTGGTTCTGGGACTTTGGACATCGGCTGACGTGGTTCGAGGACTTGGGGCTGCCGCGGAGCCGGCACGGAGTCCGGGAGCTGCCGCGGAGCCGGCACGGAGTCCGGGAGCTGCCGCGGAGCCGGCACGGAGTCCGGGGCCTGCCGCGGAGCCGGCACGGAGTCCGGGGGCTGCCGCGGAGCCGGCACGGGAACCTGGGGCTGCGTCGGCAGACGTGGCTCGGAGACCTGGGGCTCCGACGGCCGACGTGGCTCGGGGACCTGGGGCTCCGACGGCCGACGTGGCTCGGAGACCTGAGGCTCCGACGGCCGACGTGGCTCGGGGACCTGAGGCTCCGACGGCCGACGTGGCTCGGGGACCTGAGGCTCCAACGGCCGACGTGGCTTGGGGACCTGAGGCTCCGACGGCCGACGTGGCTAGGGGACCTGAGGCTCCGACGGCCGACGTGGCTCGGGGACCTGAGGCTCCGACGGCCGACGTGGTTCGGGGACTTTGGACATCGGCTGACGTGGTTCGGGGACTTTGGACATCGGCTGACGTGATTCGGGGACTTTGGACTTCGGTTGACGTGGTTCGGGGACTTTGGACTTCGGTTGACGTGGTTCGGGGACTTCGGCTGACGTGGTTCGGGGACTTTGGACATCGGCTGACGTGGTTCGGGGACTTTGGACATCGGCTGACGTGGTTCGAGGACTTGGGGCTGCCGCGGAGCCGGCACGGAGTCCGGGAGCTGCCGCGGAGCCGGCACGGAGTCCGGGAGCTGCCGCGGAGCCGGCACGGAGTCCTGGAGCTGCCGCGGAGCCGGTACGGGAACCTGGGGCTGCGGCGGCCGACGTGGCTCAGGGATCTGAGGCTGTGGCCTTCCTTCCTCCTGGGCTACTCACCTCCCATTGGTCGAATATGCACACGACTCCTTAATCAGCTCCGCCACAGGTATGTTACTCTTTATGGTCAACTTTGGTTTCCAACCCCCCATGTCCCCCACTCAGGTGTCAGACGCAGCGGTATCATCTGTCAGAGCCCAGTTCCTCAGAGTCAGGAGAGTGTGGCGGAAAACTTAAGCTGCTCTTGGTCGATCATTCAACCCTGCTTTCCAGTTGCTCTCCAGCCAGATTTATGTTGCTTTTTCCCACATGGTGATTTTGTGTTTTTAACCTTTTGCAAGAGTTTTTCCCTGAGAAAGTGATTTTTAATTTTTTTTATTTTGTGCTCAATAAACTTTTGTTCACGGTTCGGCATCTGGGTCCTTGCCATCGACCACACCGACACGGACAACAATATGACAGGTTATTTCCATTTTAATTTTTGTAATTGTACAGTGTTGGTTACAACCACATGCAGTACAATGTACATTTTAGTCTAGTTTTTGTGTGTCCACAAACATGGACTGTGGTTTTTGTGTGTGTGTATGTTTGTTATTTTATCTTTGTGACGTTTGTTAAACATGGAATGTGGTAACACTAGTTTACCCTCTGAAAGCAGTGTGTCGTATCTGCCTATTCAAATCTGCGCTCAAGTGCTGGTTGAGTGCTAAGTTGCATGTAAATGACTATTTATCAAGGCCGGGGTGAAAACTATCTAGAGGTGGCAGAAGAGCAGGAGGGGGAGGAAAGGAGGGAGTGGCAAAGTGGGGGCTGTGTCTGTTGTGGGCTTAATCGACAGGCACAGTTGAACTCAAATAAATGCCTGTCTTATATCAAAAGACTTTTGGGGGGAATTGAGGACAGAGAGGATTTTTTTTTTGATATATATATATTTTTAAGATTGATGAATGAACTAAAGTAGGCTCCAGCAGAAAGGGCGCTTTTCCCATCAGGGCACAAGAGCAGAAACACTCTTGTCTTGTGCATCTGGACTTTTAGTTCAGGAAATTGACCTTGTCAACTAAAGATAAAGTATATGTATGTATATATATATATATTTGACAGGTAATACAGAATGAGATTTATGTCACGTTCAATCTTTATCACTGGATTGCTGATCGGATTTATGTCTCTGCGATACTTTTTGTCAGAGATCCATATAAAAGATGCCTGGCAAGGAAAACAACTTGGACACAAAGGTAACCAGACATTTTCTAAATGTTTAAAAAAATGTTTTTATTTAGTTGGGTTGCAAGTTTGTAGTTGGACAATATTTGTGCTGTAGTACCAACTGATGACAGCTGTGTAAACAATGCGGAGAGTCATCAAGCAAGGATAAAGTCACCAGGGCCACAGTAATTAATACTGTAAATGTGCAATGATGCAGGAAGTCTCTCTCTCTCTCTCTCGTCTTCTCAAAAAATGATCTGAAGTGAGATTTTTCTCTTTTGACATTTCTCTTTCAAGTTGATGGCAACATTTCTTACTCCAAATTATCCTTCTTCAAAGGCTGATATTTAGAATACCTCTGACAGAAGGACATTTAGAAAGAAGTCAACTACATTCTGCCATTGTTTGGCTCCTGTCACCTTCATGCACTTATGGAGGGAATGGAAGTCTGTGTCCATAGAGTTATTATCCTCAAACCAGAAAACGGGCATCTCTTTTGTGTCTTCCCATAGAGACTTTATCAACTCTTGAACAAGTTCCTGCAAAAATGTTTGTGACTGCTACAACCATGGCCAGTATAAGGTGGACAACAAATTCCTCACATTATGATAAAAGTATACGGATACTACACAACAGCCTTCGTACTTGGCAGCAGATGTATTATATTAAGCAAATCTTTTATGAAATACTCACCTCCTGATGGCAATTTAAGTCCTGATTTGTGGTTAAAAAATGAGTCATCAGAGAGTAGTATGTTTTTCAACTCGGATATTCTTATTCAGTTCGTACCTGTGAGGAAATGACCACAATTTACTAATGATGACACAAGACCGACATTAATAATAATGTTACTCTATTTCTTTGTGTTGTTGTACAGTAGTTTGTTACTAACCTCCAGCTTCCTCTGTTGCACATGTACCTTGTCCGGAGTCAGATCAACAGTTTCCTGATGATACCTATTGAAGTATTATTGGGAGAGCTTATTATATAGACAACCGATAGAATTCTGACTGTACGTAAATATGCAAGACAGTAAATTCACCTCAATCTCACTAAGAGACTCTTTTGGAGGTACTTTTCTGGGATTCTTTGCCTCCTCTTCCATATCCACTGTGATCAGTGCACATACCACAGTATTGCAGAATCATTTATTAACCAGGGGGATTTTTTTATAATACAGCGGACCCCCCGCTATTTATAAATGGATTGCCACTGAAATACAGTAAACTAAAAATGAAAAGGGGAATTGGGGAAGAAAAAAAATGAAACTCCCCAAAATTTTCTATGCACACCTTTTAAGATGGACAAATTATCTTAAATCTGGTTTGACCTAAGGAGACTCTAGGAGGACGGCTGCTCCGTTCATCTTGCATTTTGCAAGCAAAAGCAGAGGGGGGGAGGGGTCGAGGTGGATCAAACCAGTTTCAATCAAATCGGGGGTGTTCTTTATTTTTGTTGTTTAAATATTACCTTTAAACTCTATAGTTTATTTATAAATTATTTATTTATTCGAGCTTGTTAAAAAGAACACACAGTAAAAGTATATATATGTCTATACCTATATATATATATCAGTGGCCTTGTGGTAGAGTGTCTGCCCTGAGACTGGGAGGTTGTGGGTTCAATCCCCGGCCGGGTCATACCAAAGACTATAAAAATGGGAATTTGCCTCCCTGCTTGACACTCAGCATTAAGGGTTGGAATTGGGGGGTTAGATCACCAAATTAATTCCTGAGCGCAATCTATGCTGCTCATTGCTCCTTCAGGGGATGGGTCAAATGCAGAGAATGAATTTCACCCCACTTAGTTGGGTGTGACAATAAGTGGTACTTTAACTTTATATACTCTAAAATTTGGGGGGTGCTATTGTTCACTTTGGGGATGCTAAATACGCGTCTGGGGAATATATGGCATGGCTGAGCGGGACATATATAAACGTGAAACTGATGTAAAAGCAGAACCTACTTGAAGAGAATGGGGGTGGTTGGCAGCCTGAGGGCGATGGGCTGCAGGCTTCCGGTGTACTGGGCGTCGCCAGGTGCTCCGTGCTGGGCCCGGTTTTGGTTGGTTCATTCTGTTCTGTTTCAAGCGGAGGTGGAGTGTGGTCTCAAAACGGCAGGGATGCAGTCAGATTGTTTTAGGTTTTAATATAACAAAAACGATGATGTGAACAAGGTACGGGCAACCAAAACAAAAACAAAAAAGTTCAAAATCAACAAGCTAAGTGATAACTGACAAAAGACTTGACGTCGCAAAAACAGGATGTAGGGCAATGACAATGGAGCGACACACACGAAAACAGGAAACTAAGGCCCCGTCCAGACGGAAGCAAAGCTGTCTTCGTTCCTCAAACAAATATTGTACACACAGAGGTTTTGAAGACTTGTCCAAAAGAAGACATTGAGAATGTTTAACAGCTGTAATGTATATGCCAAGTCTGGCATGGCGCTATAGCACAGCCACAGGAAGTTAACGGAAAGCGTAGAAGTAAAGAAGACAAACACTTTTTTTTTGTTTTTACATTATTGCAATCTACAGAACAAACATGGCTTTGCATATATCAAAACAACATGAAGAAGACGAACGCAGGAGAAGTGACAATGGCGGGTGAGTACGTATGTTGAACATGGGTATGAAGAAGCAAAATATTTTGCTGCATAAGCAAGCTAAGGAGGCTGCGCAAAATGACTACAACACGGCTATCCGCCATTGTTGTTGACAGACTTGCGGTTCGCGCGCAGTCATCACTGGCGGAGTATCCTACATATGGTCTCCAGACGGAAGCGTACGGGCGTTTTAAAGTCTTTCCACTCTATAGCCTGGTTTCAAAAGTGATCGGTTTCAAGCTTCGAAACCGCACCATCGTGTGGACGAACGGCCTAAACGGTAAGAAACTTGTGAGGATGCATTGAAACTGGCTTTCGTGTGGACGGGGCCTAAATACACATCCACTAATGACACAATATGAGACAACTGGACCAAACACACTTGGCTGAGGGAACTGATTGGCTGACACAAGCGGGTGGGAAGACAAGCACAGTTGAACGTGATAGACCTTGACGAGACAAAGGGAGACACAAGGAAACAAAACAGACCACAACCAGGCAAAACCAAACAAGACAACAAAAACTAACAAACCCCAAACTGTGACAAGGTTAAACAAGCACAATATAAAAAAAAAAAAAGCCTCTTTACCATTAAGTCTAAATGTGATGGACATTCGGACTGGTAAATGATTCAAGGCATGATGGTCAGCCTTTATTAAGATAACTCAGTTTTTATTGACTCTTCTATACAGTACATTAATAATACATTATTTGTTTCACATCTAGGTGTCAACTTGAGTTCTACAACAAATTCTTCACCAACAACCCGTATCTTGTGTTGGATCATGACAGGGCCAAAGAATATGATGTCCCGGACCAAGCACATTAAGGAAACATGGGCAAAGCGCTGCAACATAGTGTTGTACATGAGTTCTGTTCAGACTGACTTCCCAACTGTGAAACTGAATGTCAGTGAGGGACGTGAGCACTTATATTGGAAGACCATCCGTGCCTTTGAGTACATATACCAACAGCACCTGAACAATGCAGATTGGTTCTTAAAAGCAGATGATGACACATATGTGATTGTAGAGAATCTACTCTACATGCTGTCTAAGCTTGATCCCGAGAAGCCTTTGTACCTGGGAAGAAGGTTTAGGCCTTTTGTCAAGCAAGGCTATATGAGTGGTGGAGCAGGATACGTCCTTAGTAAAGAAGCACTAAGGAGATTTGTGAAAGGTTTCACCACAGGAGCATGCACTCACTTCTCATCCACGGAGGACATGGCACTGGGGAAGTGTATGGAGACAATGAAGGTGGAGCCAGTAGATACCAGGGATGTGAAAGCAAGACAAACATTTCATCCTTTCCCTCCAGAGCGGCATTTGGTCAGACAGTTCCAAAAGAAACCTTGGCATCTGAGTTATGAGCACTACCCTCCAATTCAAGTAAGAATACAATACATTAATTGTACTCCCTTAATTAATTGTACTTATGAAACCCTGGGATTGAACTAAGATGATTAAAGGAAGCATAACAATTGGCAGATGTCCTCGTAAATGGTCTCTAACATTATTCGGTCAAAATACACTAAGTACCTCCAAAATAATCACTTTTCAGGAGACCCCAAAAACGTTTATGGTTTATTCAATCATTAGAATTTGATCATCAAAGACAGTAAGCCATTTTCAACACTTTAGATTGGTGAATAGTTCATAGAAATTTTGCCCACAGATGTGGCCTGACCGAAAGTTTCGATTTTGGAGAAAAAAATGAAATTGGCAAAAATTTTGATTTACATGTCTTCCCACAACCCCTTTAAAGGAGCATAGCTTGAGGCTTGTTTTTATCCCCTCATTCTTCCTAGTGGTTTCTTTCCTCAATCTTGATCTTGGGTGCCGTAGTAGCGAATCAACGGGTTTTCCTATTCTGTCTCCTTCTGTTGGTCATTGTTCTTCATGTTTCTTAGACGGGGTGTGCTTTGTTAATCAATTTCGCCGCTCTGTACTAACTGTGCATATGCAATGACAAAATAAAGCTTTCAATTCCACTTCATTCCACATTTTTCAATTATCAATACTACTCCTATTAGGGTGGCGGTGAGATGGAGAATATCATAGCTACTTTAGGCGAGGTGCAGGGTACACCCTTATTGGTTATCAGGCAATCGCAGGGCACACATAGACAAACAATTATTTCCACTCACATTTTTTCATTTATTTATTTTTCCTTTCGGACATGTTATTACAACAGACTTCACCAACCACATCTCATCAGCAACATTGAGAACATCTGAGGGGTTGAAGCCCCATTCACACCAATGGACAATTTAGAATGTTCAATTTAGCAAAAATAAATGTTTTCAGACTGTCCAATGCAGTCAAAGCAGCTTTCCTCTGATTGGTTAGATCTTGATACGTGGGTGTCTTGTGGCCACCATCTCTCTTCAATGTCTTCGCTCCATTGAAATTTAGCGGGTAATCGGCAGAATTTTACCAGTGCACCTCGAAGTGGCCAGAGCAGGGCAATGGCTTGGTCCCCCTGGAGGAGCGTTTGTTTTCCACCGCCACTATGACGCTGCGGAACCTTGGCTGCACAGCTCTAAGAGGAGCTTGTTAAAATATGACCTCTATAAAAGGCAAACAACTGGGACAAAATCCAAAGGAAAATAGGACAAATTGCAAAGTAAAATAAGGTTTTAGGAAATATATATATATATATATATATATATATATATATATATATATATATATATATATATATATATATATATATATATATATATTTGTAAGTCTTAGGCAGTTACAAAGTTTCTGCAATTTCAAAGGAGATTTTTGGCCATCTGCTCGATTGATGGTATATCAGGAAGTAACTGGGCAAGTTAATTGCACAGTTTTTTGTGCTGGTTGTGAAATTGTAATTAATTTCTTATTCTCTTTCTCCAGGGTCCAGGATGCTGTTCAGATTTTGCGGTGTCCTTTCACTACATTTACGCTGTTCAACTCTATGCTCTGGAGTACCTGGCATACCATCTGCGGCCATATGGATATAAATACAGATTTCATTCCAGTGAACTTAAATATTTTAACGGGACAACAAAACAATTGTGAAAGATGGAATTTTGCTAACATTCTTTTGGCCGAGAAGACATTGGCAGGCATCATCAAATTTTCAAACCTGTAAATTTATTCATCTCTGTCAAAATACGGTCCTGTGGCCACATCTGGCCCACCCACAGCCTCTGAATGGTCCTCAGGGTGACTATGAAGTCTAAATAAAACATAAAATATGTAGTGCATTTATTATCGAAAATTGTGCTTTTATTTTATGTGCACACGTGTAGACATTGGTTACATTGTTTTTGCTTTATATTGTGACTTTTCTGTCCTCTCTAGCAACTATTTTTCCAAATGAGGCAAAAAGTAAAGGACAACAGTGATCCTAACGTGAATTAAAAACAATGTTAGACAATATCATTGCCATCTGTGGGACCGAGCAATATACATTAAAGCCAGCTTCCAAGACCAGCCGGGACAGAGGAAAAAGCGTCTCAAGTTTAAAAAAGAAAAAGAAAAAAAAGTTTATTTCTCCCCAAATAATTTTGGCAATTCGTGCTGGCCTCCGGGCACTCAGAATTAGTTAAATAAATAAATAAATAAATAAGTAGATGCTGGCTTCCCCAAAATTATCAGAATGATACACTGCACTCATGAGCAAATTGTTCATTGGGTTTATTCAATTGAGCTTAGATATCATAATCATAACCACACACATTCTGTAAACGTGTAAGTTGTGTGTGACTCAAAAGGAGTCATAAAGCATTGTGGCGAAATCTCAACTTGGATAAGTATGCTTCTTCCACTCACACTTTTAACCATTGAATTTTCTTGTTGTTAATCTTATAATATAAAGACTAAAAGTATTGTTTTAGTTAAAATGATATGGAAAATATCAGTACCTGAGTAGTTCTACCCCCACACCCACTGAATACATATTGTTACCAAGTAATTGGAAAACTTTTACTTGAGTCATATTTTTGTAAAGTAACAGTATTCTTATTTGAGTAAAATTTTTGGCTGTATTGTACTACCCAACTCATTACATTACATTACATTACATTACCTCAAATCTTCACCTCAGTCTTAGTCATCACATGTGGACAATCTGTTAAGTGGCTATGCCTATTCATTATTATGAACACATGACATTTTATAGACATTCGTCCTGTTTGCTTTCCATCGTTAAAATTTTAAATACTGATGTAGTTAAGTTGATGCAAACATGACTTTATTTCCTTATCGGTCCAAACTAGCCTTTCTGAAAGAACAATGACATCTTTCCATCGTTCTATAAGCGGGACAAATTGTCCTAAGGTGTGGCTCTGGATCCTGGTGTGCAGCTGTTCAGAGTGTTTACCTGCAACAGGTGATTCACCAGTGAGGTCATTGTTTATTCTCTGTTCAAACATTATGCCGAGAGAGATAACCATCTCATCTGGAGTTTTTTTTTTTAAATTCCTCTAGAAGGTTCCACAAACTTTCTATCAATCTGCTTCTGATCAGTTTGCCATGACTCTTTGGGCAGCAAGGCTACATGATAATAAGAATTAATTAAATGGTATTGCTAGTTTTATTTTGGTAATTTTTACATTCCCTGTTTTCGTTTCTCCCTTAGCTACTATCCCATCTGTCTTTACATCTATGTACATGAGTACATCTATACAACACTTTGAATGCCAGGTTCCTGTGGCAAATAAAATAAGACCCAGATACAGGAGCTCAACTAACCTGTTTCCCTGGTTTGCTCGTGTGAAACGTTCTGCCTAAATCAGTTTATGATAAATATGATTAAACCAGATTGACTATGGAACGCCAAAGTTTACTTGAATTAGTTTTACAAACGTTTTAAATGTAAATGACCTGTGTGCACACTCAAAACAAGAATACATAAATGCTTAATGCTAAAGATCATTATCAAGTATTCAACTCTAAAAAGGTTGTGTGTAATGTGCTCCTGTATATCAGGCGTTTTTGACAAAAAAAAAGAAAAAAAGGTAAAGCTCGAGAAAAAAATCTTGAAGCAAAGGCCCGTAAGATCATATTGTGTTTGTTGTGATGTAGCCATACATCCATCATCTACCACTTATATGGGGTCGGGTCGCGGGGGCAGTAGCTTTAGCAGAGAAGCCCAGACTTCCCTCTCCCCAGCCACTTCTACCAGATCCTCCGATGGGATCCCAAGGTGTTCCCAGGCCCTTTTTTATGTAATTCACTATAGATAGTATAGTACTGCACAAGGTTATTTTAGTTAACTAAAACTAACCAAAAAAAACTAAAACTAAAATTCAAAAAAACTATTTCGTTAACGAAATAAAATAAAAACGAAAGTGCTTTTTAACTCTGACTGCCAGACGTTTTCAGAAACGGGATGTCGCCAGTGCCAGCCGATTTAAGCATTTTGACTGATATTTCAAGGTCCACAGAAAATGTTGTGTTTGGACTATGGAAACACACATACTACCAAATGAAAGATTGGACTCTCATCTTTCATCAGAAAAAAAAGTTTGTTTCTACCTTATTCCGTTTTTCAGTAATCAACAATAGAAAATGGTTAGTTTCACCTCTGTTTTGAAACAAACGTCTTTTAACGTCTTTGGCACTCCCCCATAGAATTTTACTAACCGTTATTTAACGTCTTTGGCAGTCAAAGAGTTAAAAAAGTAACTAAAAAATGTCCAAAATTAAAAGACGAAGTGCCGAAAATTACCATAGAATGTAAACAAAATTGAACAAAAAGTCAGAAAATGACCTAACCCAGAAAAGGCAGGAAAGAAAATGTTCCAAAAATTACCATAAAATGTACAAATACAAAAATCTCAAATTACCATTAAAATTCTGATAGACATAGTGTTAAAGCAAGGAGCGACTCCTGTTCTTTTTCAGTGGGTTAAAGATTTAGGCATAGAGTTTTACATCACATCAACAGTGCGCTCCGCTGAAGTCTCCCCGCACCGGAAGGTTGGGTGCACTCATACGTGGAATGCGGAAGTGTTTTGCAGTGCCGCACTTTGGCACAGGGGGGCAATGTTGTTCATGGAGTGGATGGGAGCTGTGGAGCCTGCTCGCAGCACACTGTACGTTGGTGGAAAAAGCTAAAATAAAGGTTGTGCGAAAGCAACGAAAAGAGAACATGCCTGTTCAGACTCTGTAACACGATTAAGAGGTCACTGGACAGGGGAAGAGGATTTAACACTAGTTTTTGTATTATCCAGATGTGCTTTGCTTGTAATTAATATGTCAGTCAAATAGAACTCATTCAATGCAATAAAAAAAAAAACGGATGAGGCTACCCACTGAGCCATGGACTATTAGACGTCTCATTTGAGTTTGGACCGTCTATAATTGGTCTATATTTTAGCCCGAATCTAGACGATACAATTCATCAAGTAAATATTAACTATTAAATAAAAAAAGTAACTGTAGGTTGTATAAATGATGGCGAAATGTTGCATTATTACGTTTTAAACAGTAATTGATCAATGTACAGTGTAGTTCATATTTAGACATCAAAATCAAGTCTCATTTGAACTATCTTTAGACCAAATCTGGACGATTTAATTAAATACACTGAAAAATGTGTATTGACAGAATAAAGTAAATAAATAACTGACCAAGTGGATCATCAGTATGAAAGAAAATGCCAGATCGCACGATTCATGAATAAAGCAGCCAATACTATACACATATGTGCGTACGAAATTGTCATGTACTGTCAGCGGGTCTTATTAACTATATGAGACCTCCCCACCATATGAGACCTCCCCACCACTAGGAGGCAGCAACGTGTTTACTGTTTAAGCATCTGAATCATCAGTGTGAAACAAAATGCCAGATCGCACGATTCACGAATAAAGCAGCCAAATACTATACGCATATGTGCGTACAAGATTGTCATGTACTGTCAGCGGGTCTTTATAACTGTTATGATACCTCCCCACCACTAGGAGGCAGCAATGTGTTTAAGCTTCCGGTAAGTCTGAAGGAAGATAAACAAGTAGTGAAGTGCCAACAGTCATCCGGGGCAAACTTTTGATTTGTAGTCCTCTTGGACAACTATTGCTTCGAAAACAAAAAAAATAATTTCTCAAAGACAGAAAAGGGCTGCCTATAGGTGAGTGCTCGAAGCCACGTTATTGAAATGTTTAGTCCTGCAATGTTTGTTCATTTAATTGTTCATCTGTTTGCAAGATACCCGCTAGCTTAGCTTGCGGTTAGGTTTCCATCAATCATGGTGTTTTCTTTAAATAAAAAAAAAGGGGGGGGGGAGAAGAATTTAAGAGAAGTGCTTCTGACACTTAAACATTAAGGTTAAAGGGGGCGGGGGAGTTGGGGAGTTAATTAGCTTTTTATTTCTTGCTTGCTCATTTTTTTTATTTTTATGTATGTAATGATTATGGCTTGTCCATCAGCTGTTTAGGATGCTACTATTTTTTGGGAGAAATATTGTACATAATGAATTGATATACCATCTTCTCTGATTTCAAACCATTCCCTTTATCCAAATTGGTGATTAGTTAATGCACAAGTAAATTTCAGCCAATCTTAATATTATTGCATACAAAGTTATTATTGATCATTTCAACCTTGGGTCATCCACAACACACTGATGTGCAACAGGAGGACAAAGTACACAAGTTATTAGCTAAGCCGCATATACAGCAAGGTACCATATTTGTTAAGTATCACAATGTTCAAAATGGTAACACTGTGAGTAAAAATATCCATTTCAATATCCCCGACAGTGAATATTGGCGGCAAGATGCACCTCGTGTCCGTAACGCAACCAGGACTCCTGAAGGTACACATTAATTCAGTGTAGTGTTGGACTGCTTTGGTATGGGTTGCAAATTAGATATGTAATTTATGCAATTTATTTATCTCCCAGGATGCAATAGACGCAGTCTCATCCATACTACTGTCAGGACCCCACAGGGTAACAAGTGGATTACACATGCTCGTCCAAAAATTAGAATATCCACAAAAAGTTTAATAATTTCCATAATTCCATTCAAAAAGATAAACTTTCATAGATTATAGATTCAGGGCCCACAATTTAAGTGATTTCAAGTATTTATTTGTTTATTTTGACATTATTTGGGCTTCCAGCTTAAAAAAACCAACAACAAAAACATGAAAACAGGATGTCAAAATTTTTTAATAATGTGAAGAAATCACCATGCATACTTCCCAGTGTTTTGCATGGGAAAAAAAGATAGATGGATAGATGATATTTTCAAAACGATATGTCAATTTACAATACTTGGTTGGATTCCCTTTGCCTTGCCCTTAACAACTGCCTCGATGCGCCGTGGCATTGCTTGAGGGTCCTGGAAGCCCAGGCTTTCTGTCAGCTCTTTGTTTTTGGGTCTGGTGGCCCTCATTTTCTTTCTTTCTTTCTTTCTATTGTGGCCCTTGTTTTCCTCTTGTAATACAATACTGTCAGGAGGAAAATGATGGCCACCAGACCCAAAAACAACACGTCACATCTAGTTGTTTGTTTGTCTAGCAGTTGTTAAGGGAAAGGGAATCCAACCAACTATTAAAGATTGACATATCGTTTTGAAAATACCATCCATCTTTTTTTTTCATGCAAAAGACTGGGAAGTATGCATGGTGATTTCTTCACATTATTCAAATTTTTTTGACATCCTGTTTTCATGGTTTTTGTTTTTAGCTGGAAGCCCAAATAATGTAAAAATACTTGAAATCATTTAAGTTGTGGGCCCTGAATCTATAATCTATGAAAGTTTGACTTTTTGAATGGAATTACAGATATTATTTCACTTTTTGAGGATATTCTATTTTTTTGACAAGCACCTGTATCTGATCACAATGGTGAGTGTTTAAAAAAAAAAATGCTGTGATATAAATAATGGCAGTATTTTTGCAGATGTCAGCGGTCGGCTGGCTGGAAGGAAAACAACGAGTCTCCACCCAGAAACGTCTTAGACAGGCCAAAACAAAACCTTTGGACCATACATTTACTTAAAAAAGAAAACAAAGATGTTACATGATATGTACAACCAAATCAAACTACAACATATCCAAAAACGCACAGACAGAATGCTACATACTTTTTGTAATAAGGCAAAGACTTGTTGTAATTGGAAAATGTTTCAGCTAAAATGTATTTAATTCTTCAAAAACTAGGAAGAGGGTGTACAACTGTGCCACGACGGAGAAAAGAAAGGAGGTACTTAAAAGGATTAAACTAATTTCATTAAAAAATGGTCACTTAAGTGAGTAATTAAAGTTATTCTGTTATTTTTATGTCTGTTTGTCTTAGAGTTTCAGATGGTATTTGTGGAGACCCTAATGGCCATCCTTGGATGGGAAAAAGAGCCTCAACTCTTGGTGAGAAATCAAAGCTGAGAGTGGACAGTTGCCCATAAAGACTCGGCAGACTTTTTACATTATGTCCTGGGAAATTAGAAATTGGTAGGGTTTTTTTTCTTCTTCTGTGTTTTGGTTTATGCATCCCAGGCAAGTAGTGTCTGGATTTGTTTTTTTAAACAAACTTTTGGTAATTTTGTAGACTTTAAGTCACTTTTCCACCCCAATTTCAAAACAAAACAAGTGTTTATATTATATTGGTAATATTGTTGTTATTTTTATTTCATTGCAATATAAATGTGTAAAGAAATTAAAAATATATCTTCACATTAAAATGTTTATGACGGTTGGGTAATGTTTGAAAAACAATGTATTGATTTAGATCTAAGTAGGATAGTTTGGTGAATGTTAACATCAAGAGATGTATTTATATCCAATGGTAAAATAAGCATGGCATTAGTGTTACTGAAACCTATTTAAAAGTTCCAAAAATGTGATGTGAATTGTCATCCTGGAACTACATTGTATTCATGTCATTTTTATACTTTCTGTCAGTGCAGAGTTATAAGCCATCAAATAGAGGGAGTGAACATGTGAAATGTTGCCCCACCAATGGGAAGGTTGTCACACTATATGGGGTAAGATGTCATACTGGATTTTGCAACTAATAATTCATGGACAAAATCCATTTTCCCCTGTTTTGTTTTGGGTTTTTGTTTGTTTGTTTTTACAGCCAGAGAAATTGTCATTGATCTTGAAAATTGACCATAGTCACTGAGAAAACTAACATAACATTTTATTAAATAGATTTACCTCCTGAGGAACTGCTGGCATGTAGGTCATAGCTCTCAGCCTCAAATGCCTGTTTCGCTTCTCTTAAACTGGAAATTTGAGTTTAAATGGAATTTAAAAAAAATAAATAATAATTAACTTAGAACATCTGGTATAAGTAACATAAATAAATCTATCAATCCATTGATGCTTGGCACCTCTGCCAAAATCGGCTACACCCTCAGTCCTTGAACTAATGTGCATGGTTGGAGCCAGGGATGACAGTTTAGCCATCATTCTCCTGTCCTCCAGTGTGCAATTAAATCCAAGACACAGTTCTGGACAGAGCTGGCCCACCTCACCAGTTTATCCAGCCCCTTTTTGTCCAAACCAGATAGTTTTGCCTGCCCATCAGGCCACTCTGTATAAGATGACTAATGTGTCCACACAAAGTTCTTCAAGAGTGTAAAATGCTGGGTTGTTTAGTGCAGGTTGAGATTTTGATCCAACAAGGGGTAAAAAGAAAAGAAAAGGAATATATATATATATATATATATATATAATAACAAATTAAAGCAAGAATTGGCTTACAAGTAACGAGGGAGGTTACAAGTGTAGGTGTGATAAAACAGAATGCAAATTTTATTACTAACATTTTCTAAGAAAGAAGCAACTTTTAACAGTCAGGGGTCACCAAAGTGAGTTACATTTCACAACATATATACAAAGGATGACCTATTTGACACAAATCCAGAAATGGGATGTTACCATTCACCATGACAAGGCTTTGAACCATGATCCCCATGTTAAAGTCATCAGTATTAAACACAGCCATCTAGCATTTACTAAGAACGTTACATTGACTTGACTTCAACTTCAGTACACAAGAGTCTAAAACTCAGCACTTAAGTCAAGTTCACATATTCAAATTTTACCTTCTTGCTGTATTAATGATGTATTGTAGAGGGCCACAAAATATCACCCTGCAGTCGTCCGTAATTGTCCCCTGGGCTGAGAGATTGAGACCTCTGTTCTGGTAGTTATTTTGGTAGGAAGAGTGCTGCACTTCTATGGATTGCATCAAGTAGGATGTTTTTTGTTGCCTTTTTTTGACTACTATTTCCTGTTTTCTCATACCGTGGGCCATCACAAGTTGATAGGGACCACCCCCAACTCGAGGCCGTTTGGTCACAGAAGCCAAAAAACCTTTTTGGGAAAAGCTTCTGGCAAAATTGTCTAATTGCAAATGACAAGGTACAGCAACTGCATAAATGGTCAGAAAACTTAAAAATTTTGCATGGTGTATCCTGACACATGAGGGAACTAGCAGAAAAATAATCATTGGGATTCCTGTATTTCAATTCATATTCAAATATCACCCCAAGCATACCCTAAAAGACCAAAAAACGTCTCTCCGCCTGACAAGAGTGATCCATTTCAAACATTATATATCTCATTGCCCCAAATGTATATTAAAAACTTCCCACATTTATAACCTTTAAGAGAAACTATGACCAAAGTACTCCACTGTACCCTAAATCGGGAAAAAAATGAAAATTCTAGAAGTACCATTCCAAATGGGATTGAGCTATTTTTCTGCATCTAAATAAAATCATAAACAATATTTGAAACCTGGGTTATGTAGTACCAGGGTTTTGGAATTTTTCATTTTAGTTACATTTTATTTCATTTTGAGTTTGTTTTTTAAATTTTGTTAGTTTTAATTAGTTTTCAGGGTGGTTCTGTTAGTTTTGATTAGTTTTAGTTATTTCATAAATGTTTAGTTTTAGTTAGTTTCAGTATTAGTTATAGTTTAAAAAAAGTGTATTACTTGTGCGCAATATTTAAAAACAACCATGGGAGTGACGTCATCTGTAGGTGTTTTTCTATTGGCAGCTGCTAGATGACGTCACCTTTGTGTGACACACTCTCAAACGTCCTTATTCCGGTTAAAATAAAAATAAATCTACTTAAAATCACATTTAAAATCATCCCCGAAGGCTCATGCATTAACTTAATTACCAAAGACTAAAACAAAGGACATTTTTGCTATAATTATAGTTAGTTTTATAAACATAAAATTAAGCATTTTCATTTTTTTAACTCTTTAACTGCCATGGACGTTAAAAGACGTCAAGTAAAAACCTACGGAGGGCCGCCAATGACGTTAAAAGACGTCTTTTTTTTTTAAACGGGTGGAGGAAAGCTTTGGCCAGCTGCTGTGAAAGTTTCAAGCAGATCTAGTTAGCCTAATGACTATTTTTGGCCCCTAGATGGCAGTAATGACTCTCTTTTGACAAGATTGGGTAGGCGTCAGTAGAAGACGTGAGGCGGAGCTAGAGGGGACAATGGCTGGGGAAGGGAAGAAAACATGGCGACCGGTTGCAAGCAGCTCACGGTTGAGCAGTTTTTTTCAAAGACGAAAAGCATCGACCAACGCTAAAGAGCACATTGATGACAACGATGATCATCATCGATGATGATGATGGTGACTCCGAGGTTGGAAGCATTGACGCGGCAGTAGAAGACGTGAGGTGGAGCTAGATGGCTGAAGAAGCGAACAATGGCGACCGGTTGCAGGCAGCTCACCCTTGGGAATTTTTTTCAAAGACGAAAAGGCATCGACCAACGCTAAAGAGCACATTGATGACGACGATGATCATCATCGATGATGATGATGGTGACTCCGAGGTTGACGCTGAAGTTGCAAGCGTTGACGCTGCTATGACGACGTCATAAAGGTTCACCGGCTAGCGATGCTAACACCGGAAAACGCGGAGCACAACCGAGCACGCTCAGGCGGACGCTCAGGCGGACGCTCAGGCGGACGTTCAATCGGACGACGAAGAGTGCCCCGAGTCCAATGCATATTCATCGGAGGAGTGGGTACAGTCTGCTACTGGCTATTCCCCGGAAAAAAAGGCCGTCAAGAAAGTGTAACGTCTGCACGCGAAAGGAGCCATCGCAAGTGAAACTAATCTGTTGTGCAAATCCTGCTGCGTCTCCTTGCACGCATGGGAGCGTTACAAAAAGAAAAACTGTATTTGAAACATCCACATTATTGTAAATAGTACCACAGTTGCACACATTTGTAAATAGTTTGCAAAATTGTTTTGTCAAATTGTTACACTGTTGAATGGAAATAAACGTATTTTGCAACCAAAAAACACTTTTTCATTGTTGGTGATAGCGTTTTACAGAAGTAAAGCACTATTTAGGTGTTTGTGGCATCATTCATGGACAAAAAGAAGTGTACAATTCACTAGAGTGCATGAAATAACATCGTTTCACAAAAAGCTCTTTTTCTCCGCTTTTTGTTTCAAAACAGAGCATTTCGGTGAAACTAACCATTTTCTATTGTTGATTACTGAAGAACGGAATAAGGTAGAAACAAACTTTTTTTCTGATGAAAGATGAGAGTTCAATCTTTCATTTGGTAGTATGTGTGTTTCCATAGTCCAAACACAACATTTTCTGTGGACCTTGAAAGATCAGTCAAAATGCTTAAATCGGCTGGCACTGGCGACATCCCGTTTCTAAAAACGCCTGGCAGTCAAAGAGTTAAAAAGCACTTTCGTTTTTATTTTATTTCGTTAACGAAATTGTTTTTTGAATTTTAGTTTTAGTTTTTTTTGGTTAGAAATATAGATATCTACTAACATAGATAATAATAAAAAATACTGTTGGAATTTTTATAGATAAAAAAAAAAAAAAGCATTTGATACTATAGATAAGGGGTCTCAAACTCATATTAGCACAGGGGCCGCATGGAGAAACACATATTACCAAGTGGGCCAGATCAGTAAAATAATGGTATAAAACTTAAAAACAATTGTCCTCAATTATATGCAATTTTTCGCTATTTGTGGGCCAGCCCTGAATTACTCAACTGTAATCATATTGTTCCAAAAAATAACACAAATGCAAATGGAACGCGGCAACACTTTTCCTGTATGAGTTTCGGACGTGTTAAATATACCTGTTTTGCATATATATTGTTTCCAGAATGCATTGTGTGGCGCAGTTAACGAAGTTATAAGGACGTTAATCCTTGTCATATGTATTTATGTTACCAGTTATTGAATATGTGTCATATTTAACATGTGTATGTCGGTCTATGATTTTTTATTTTTTTTAAACAAACAGTAACTTTAAGTTGTGTGTAAAATAACAACATCCAGGACGATTCCATGTACAAGAAGCATTGTTCATTTGAGGACTGCTTGTGAGATTACCAATTTATATGTTTTGATTGTGGCTGGCTGATTAATTGGTCCGACATAAAAAAATTGTTTTTTTACTTTACAAAATCGTCTCGCAGGCCGGGTCAAACCCCTTCAGGCCCATGGGCCGTATGTTTGACACCACTGCTATAGATCATTCTATACTAATGAATAAATTAGAAAGATATGGCATAAGAGGTTTGGCATATAAATGGATGAAAAGTTATTTGGATAATAGAAAGCAGTACTTACAGTTTAACAATATACAATCAAATCACTTGAAGATTACTCATGGAGTCCCCCAAGTGTCTGTGCTAGGCCCCAAATGATTTATATTGTATATGAAATTATATCTGTTGTGTCTCAAAAATATTCAAAAGTGTCTTATTCGCCGATGACACAACTCTCTACTGTTCAGGAGAGAACCTGAAGCAGTGTCTGACAACTATGGAGAATTAATTGAACACATTAAAAAACTGTTTTGACTTAAACAAATTATCAATAAACTTAAACAAAACCAAGTTTATATTTTTTGGTACTAGGCAAACCACACAACAGGTCAAAATTATGGTAAATTCAATTGAAATAGAAAGTGTGTATGAAAATAAATTTATTGGAGTAGTTTTTGATGAAAAATTATGTTGGAAGTCACACATAGATACTGTCAAAAATTATAGGGATACTCTCTAAAACTAAGGATGTCCTGAATAAGAAATCATTATACACATTATATTGTTCATTATTATTACCATATCTGACCTATTGTGTCAATCTGGGGAAAAGCATATAAAACAAATACCGATCCTGTTTTCAAACTGCAAAAAAAGCCATAAGAATTATGAATCAATCAAAATATACAGGACCAACTCATTGTCTATTTATTAAATTAAATACAATTAAGTTCTACGACTTAGTTGAATTTAAAATAGCACAAATAATGTATAAAGTACACAACAATCTACTCTGCCACAGCACTCAGAAGCTGTTTGAAATTAGAGGGAGTCCTTTTAACATAAGAGGTACAAGTGTTTACAAAAAAATTAAAACAAGAACAAATGTTAAGCAAAGGTGTGTTTCTGTAAAAGGTGTTCATTTGTGGAATGATTTTGGAACTGACCTGAAAAGATGTCAGTCACTTGCTGAATTTAAAAAAATGTTTAAAAGCAAAGTTCAAAAAAATTACTTACATCAGTCATGAGCTGTTAAAAATGTATATATGCTGTAATTTCTTTGGATGTATCGGTATGAATGTAATGAAAATTGTATATAAATGTATTATCGTATATGTCTAGGAATTTCATGTACATATGTCGCTGGCAAATGTGCGTATGTTAAAGTGCACTTGTATATATGATTTGGGAGTATGTGTGTTTCCATAGTCCAAACACAACATTTTCTGTGGACCTCGAAAGATCAGTCAAAATGCTTAAATCGGCTGGCACTAGCGACATCCCGTTTCTGAAAACGTCTGGCAGTCAGAGTTAAAAAGCACTTTCGTTTTTATTTTATTTCGTTAACGAAATAGTTTTTTTGAATTTTAGTTTTAGTTTTTTTTGGTTAGTTTTAGTTAACTAAAATAACCTTGTGCAGTACTATACTATCTATAGTGAATTACATAAAAAGTGAATAATGTTATGCCCCCAGGTGGACCAGGGTATCAAGGCGCAACATTAAACAAGATCACACAAAATCCAGGAACCAATTAGAAAACATAAGAGAGCTTCCTCTCCCTCTTCGCCTCTCCCCGCCCGTCCTCCGCCTCCCTGTCCCTTCTCCCTCGTCGCCCTTCCTCCTCCTTTCCCCCTCTCTCTGCGGCCCTGCCGCTGCCTCCTGCCATTCCTGTCGTCTCCTTCCCCCGTCCCCTCCCCCTCCCCTGTCCGCCCTCCTCCCCCTCCCCTAGGCCGGGGGTTCCATCCGTGGCCCGGGTCTCGGCGCTCCGGGGGCCGGGAGAGTGGGCGGGATCGGTGTTGTGCCCGCCCCGCTCCGGTGGACCTCTGGGCACTTCGGGCGGGCCCCGGTATCCGGGGGCTCCCCTCTTTGGTGGAGATTTTCATGCATGCCAGATCCACCACACCAGCATCTATCGAAACTCAGACACAATTTGTTTCTCCCTCAGGTCATTGATTCGGTGGAGGCGGGTGCCTGTGGATCTCACTCTGCTTGGTCTGTCCTTTCTACCTTTCCTCAGTTTCTCCTTCGGGCCCTTGAGGTCTCCCTGATTTGTTGGAATTTAGATGTCTCTGGGGTTGGTGAAGGACTCTGGTTAGTGGCCCGGTGGGCGGTGTCTGGTCGGTGCTGGGCTTCGCTTTTCTTTATTTTCTTTGGTCCCTCTTCGGGTCTCCTGGCGGCCCCACGACTCTGGCTGGATTTTGAAGTGTTCGGTTTAGGTGAACGGTATGGGAATTCTTTTTTTTTTTTTTTTTTACACGCACGCACACGCACACGCATACGCACACACCAAAAAAATAAAATAAAAAATAATAATAATAAAAAAAAGGGAGAACAATGATGATGACATGTCAAATGATCAATACTGAGCTCTCCCCAAAAAAAAAAAAAACATAAGAGAGGGGATCAATTTATCCAATGACCCGGAGTGAATGGTCATGTGACTCACGTCAGTGGTTTAAGGACAAACTTGAACTCGTGAAATAAAAGTACATTTCAGAACATTTATTTTTAAGTACTGTATTTTTAGTGCCACACATTTTTTTCCTTTCAATAACAAAACCAGACAAAAAAATACTCTTGAAAAAATGACAGTTTATGCACTTGCAGCCACGTCAAAAGGGTAGTGTTGGGGAAAATCATGGATGACCTTTACAGCTTCATTGTAGAGTTCCAGGTCTGTTAGACACATGAGTAGAATATGATTACAAGTAAGAACCAAATCAGAGCTCATCTGACATGTTCATACACGATGACCTACCAAATGGAATGCCCTTCTCTTCTCGGAGCATGTTGAATGTGTTGGCCATTATAGCTCCTTTGTTAGACACCATTCCAATGACTTCCACAATTCCAGACAACTCTTCTTGAAGCTGGAAGATTAAGGGGAGGAAGTGTTCACTGTAAATGGTAATATACAAATTGATTAAAAGTATACTTAACTCATCTTTTATCAAGTAGTTATGAACACAACTTTTAAACAGGTAGTAGTAATTTGGGGATGGGGAACATGCGTAACGTCCTAACAATCGAGTTATTATCCGTGATTTTTATGCGTTTCTTCATGTTGTGCACACAGTGATAGATGGATATGTTTTTTTTTTAAGGCTGGTACCTATACCGATTATTAGTAGTCAAGGAGGCCGATAACCGATACTTCAAGACGATATTCATTTGCAGTAAAAGAGAAAATATTAGCATTCAAATAAAATATTTTTTTCTTCTTCTAATTTTAAACAAAGAATTGACAGATTTGTTTAAAAATTATTTTAAAAATTGCAGGGAGCTTCCATAGTCATCGGCATGTGTTAAGCTAAATTAAAAACTAATCGTGTAAATAGTTCCCTGAAATGTTCTACTGTTAATAAAGTTTTCCAAAATTTCAACACAATTTATTAATTTACATGTATGTAGGTCCCAGTGTCGGCATCATTTTTTTTTTTTTTATAAAATGAAAATTTATATAGATGCATAAATTAAATGTTCCTGTATTTCACAGTTTGTTTGTTGGACTTAATTTATATTCTTGACAGGCACAATTGACAAAAACAAAAGGTTCCCATCAAATTCCATGGGAAATCAATATGGGCCATTATTGAACCCCTTAAAATTCAAAATGCAGGATGTCAAAATATTTTTCATTGACGAAAAACATACATTATCAGGATTTTTTCAAACAAAGATATTGAGAGAAAATTACCACTCTGTAGAGGAAAAACACACAGTCATGATTTCTTTCTTTCTTTCCTTTAAACAAAGATATCGCGAGAAAATAACCTTTCTGTGTCATTTTTGACCCACTTGTGCATCGATGGTAAATACTTGTCACAGGGAAATGATACCTAGATCACTGATATGTTCAAGATCTGTCTAATAACGATGGTTTCATATTTATCAGCATTAAAAGCCCAACTCTAAGCATAACGCTGAGAGAATAATGACAATTTCCCAAATTACGTCACGTCAAAAATCTTATCTGCATTCGAGGAAGGTTTGAAGTTGGATTTATCCCACTCGGAGTGTCCCAGTTCCACCCTCAAAGCATTTGAGGCAAATGTAAACAAAGATGGTTGATTCCAATAAATTGTTTGTTATTTTGGTTAACGCAGACATTCCAAATCACGTTGTGTCACATGAACATATGTCTTGTATTTGCATTTGCCGCAAACGGTTTGAGGTTGGAACTGACACAAACCGAGTGGGATAAATCCGATTTCCCATTTTTCTCGAATGCAGCATTTTTCCTCGGTGAAATGACACTCTCCGCTCATTGAAAAGCATTGGACTTATGATCATTGTAATTTTATTTGTAAGGATAGTTTTGATTTGAAAATGTGATATAATGTTTTTTGACTACCATAACAATATGTTTGGTTTTTGTGCTAGTCACAGGAAAAAGCAATACAATACGCCGTGAAAATGAAGCGTTGCATTGTGGAAATAGCAGAAATGCCTGAATGTTCGGAATTGTCAAGAAATTGCAGTGTAAAAAAACATGTAGCACTGGTACTACCAACTTTTTCAGGTGGTCGCACCACACAGGTTTTGGTTGAACCCTTTTTGGGGGAGATACAGCTTGACCGTATTTGCTCATGTACAGTTGTCTCAATTTGCATAGCGTAGTTTCAGATGACATAAAGAATGACAGCGACTCAACATATAGCTGCAAGATTTGTCTGCACTAAAACATGTCAATTATTTTATATTACTTCAGAAGAAATTGTTAAATAATAAGTTTAATGTTGTTAAAATATATATAAAAAATAAATAAATAGTCCACTGACTGCTTCAACATTGATATGACATTACTAAAAAGTATTATAGAATATTTTGTGCAAACTTTCACATATATATATTTTGTCGTTTAAAGCCGGTATATTTCCTTCAAAAATGAAATAGCAAAAGTTATTCCTATTCATAAAAATGGAGAAAGACATATATTCACTAATTATAGACCAATATCACTGCTACCACGGTTCTAAAAAATTCTAGAAAAATTATTTTCATATAGACTGGACAATTTTATTGAAAAACAAAAGGTTTTAAGTGAAACTCAATATGGGTTTAGAGAAAAAATCTCAATGGCAGTCATGGAACTTGTAGAAGCAATATCTACTAACATAGATAATAATAAAAAATACTGTTGGAATTTTTATAGATAAAAAAAAAAAAAAAGCATTTGATACTATAGATAAGGGGTCTCAAACTCATATTAGCACAGGGGCCGCATGGAGAAACACATATTACCAAGTGGGCCGGATCAGTAAAATAATGGTATAAATCTTAAAAACAATTGTCCTCAATTATATGCAATTTTTCACTATTTGTGGGCCAGCCCTGAATTACTCAACGGTAATCATATTGTTCCAAAAAATAACACAAATGCAAATGGCATGCGGCAACACTTTTCCTGTATGAGTTTCGGACGTGTTAAATATACCTGTTTTGCATATATATTGTTTCCAGAATGCATTGTGTGGCGCAGTTAACGAAGTTATAAGGACGTTAATCCTTGTCATATGTATTTATGTTACCAGTTATTAAATTTGTGTCATATTTAACATGTGTATGTCGGTCTATGATTTTTTTTTTTTTTTTAAACAAACAGTAACTTTAAGTTGTGTGTAAAATAACAACATCCAGGACGATTCCATGTACAAGTAGCATTGTTCATTTGAGGACTGCTTGTGAAATTACCAATTTATATGTTTTGATTGTGGCTGGCTGATTAATTGGTCCGACATAAAAAATTGTTTTTTTACTTTACAAAATCGTCTCGCAGGCCGGGTCAAACCCCTTCAGGCCCGTGGGCCGTATGTTTGACACCACTGCTATAGATCATTCTATACTAATGAATAAATTAGAAAGATATGGCATAAGAGGTTTGGCATATAAATGGATGAAAAGTTATTTGGATAATAGAAAGCAGTACTTACAGTTTAACAATATACAATCAAAACACTTGAAGATTACTCATGGAGTCCCCCAAGGGTCTGTGCTAGGCCCCAAATGATTTATATCGTATATGAAATTATATCTGTTGTGTCTCAAAAATATTCAAAAGTGTCTTATTCGCCGATGACACAACTCTCTACTGTTCAGGAGAGAACCTGAAGCAGTGTCTGACAACTATGGAGAATTAATTGAACACATTAAAAAACAGTTTTGACTTAAACAAATTATCAATAAACTTAAACAAAACCAAGTTTATATTTTTTGGTACTAGGCAAACCACACAACAGGTCAAAATTATGGTAAATTCAATTGAAATAGAAAGTGTGTATGAAAATAAATTTATTGGAGTAGTTTTTGATGAAAAATTATGTTGGAAGTCACACATAGATACTGTCAAAAATTATAGGGATACTCTCTAAAACTAAGGATGTCCTGAATAAGAAATCATTATACACATTATATTGTTCATTATTATTACCATATCTGACCTATTGTGTCAATCTGGGGAAAAGCATATAAAACAAATACCGATCCTGTTTTCAAACTGCAAAAAAAGCCATAAGAATTATGAATCCATCAAAATATACAGGACCAACTCATTGCCTATTTATTAAATTAAATACAATTAAGTTCTATGACTTAGTTGAATTTAAAATAGCACAAATAATGTATAAAGTACACAACAATCTACTCTGCCACAGTACTCAGAAGCTGTTTGAAATTAGAGGGAGTCCTTTTAACATAAGAGGTACAAGTGTTTACAAAAAAATTAAAACAAGAACAAATGTTAAGCAAAGGTGTGTTTCTGTAAAAGGTGTTCATTTGTGGAATGATTTTGGAACTGACCTGAAAAGATGTCAGTCACTTGCTGAATTTAAAAAAAAGGTTTAAAAGCAAAGTTCAAAAAAATTACTTCCATCAGTCATGAGCTGTTAAAAATGTATATATGCTGTAATTTCTTTGGATGTATCGGTATGAGTGTAATGAAAATTGTATATAAATGTATTATCGTATATGTCTAGGAATTTCATGTACATATGTCACTGGCAAATGTGCGTATGTTAAAGTGCACTTGTATATATGATTAGTTTTATACATTTCCTTTTGTTGAAATACATTACCTTATTATTTTTAACATAAAATGAATAAGGGGTAGGACTAGATACGCTTTTAACTTCCTCCTACCCCTTCTGAACTCTTTTCTTTCTTCCTATTTTGTTTTCTTTTTTGGTTAAATTTATATTTTAGACTTGTAATGTGTTTTCTTTGTGTTTATATGTTCAATAAAGAACCAAACAAACAAACTAAATTGGGGGGAAAAGGCAATGCCTTTGTGAACATTAGTTTGTTCAATGCAAAGGGGGCAGCTCTTAGCATGCCTAGCATAAGTCAAATTTGGCCCTTCAACATTACTTTGGATTAGTTTGTCCGATGCAGTGTTTCCCAACCAGGAGTATGTGAACACATTGTAGGGAGTATAATATGGAAAATCAGGTAACTGATGAAAATAAAATAAAACTGCCATACTATGACTCAGACTGTGTATTTCCTGTTCAATGTTTTGTTTAATGCCTGTTTAAAATGGACTATAGTAAAGGTGCTCCTATTTTATATGGTAAAGGTTATAATAATTATATAAAACAGCAAGTTTACTCTTGATTTTTGATTCATTGACTGACATACCAACAATTAGAATGGAGGATGGAAGCCTAGTAGATGATTCTGTATCGTAAACAGAAGTGACTAATGGACCATTGATTGTAATTAAGTAAAAAATAAAAATAAATACGTGATATCACACCCATCATTCTTTCTTAATGTATGCCAGCTTTTATAGATTGATAAAAAGCTTACATTGTTTAGCTATTTGCAATTATTAACAGTTAATGCATTGATGGACTTTGTTCTGTGTGAGTTTGAAATGTCCGACAGTATTTGAATGCAGCTGCAGTTTAGCTCACCGAACGCTGTCATTTGTTTACGCTCCCGTTAGCGGCGGGTTGCTAACACTGCAGACTTGTGTCGTATCATACAATACAATGACAGACTAATTAACTTTCTTAGCCTCCTTAATTGGCAATTAAAATATAATTTCGAGGTGGTGTCGTGTTGATGTTGGAAGTCGACAGTCGCGTGAGGACGAGTCAAGCTGATGTCATCAACATGCGCTACCGCAGTAAGACGGTAGAGTTAAAATCTCTACCTTCGGCAAAATTTATACCTTATATTGAATATACAGTTTATATTGTCCAGCCCTAATACAGAATATGTCAAATCTAAGGTATCCCAAACCGTAGCAGTTTTAAACAAGGTTAAATAATTATTGAACAAGAATGCTTTGTTATTGTTATGTAATTCATTGATTGCTCCATACATGACCTATTGCATTGAAGTGTGGGGGTGTGCAGCCAAAACCTACACTGAACCCATCCATCTTTAACAGAAACGTGCTATTCGTGTCGTTTTCGGCTGTGGCTACAGAGACCACACTAATCCAACATTTATAGAACTAAAAACTTCAAACTCAATGGATGAATGACATTTAACCACCTTAAATTAATGTATAAAGCCCATCATGAAATTTTAACAATTAACAGGCAAATCAAATTCTGATATTTTTCCCAAACCTGAATACAGAACAAAACAAAAAGAACAATGTATTTAAATTAAAGGTCTCAGTTTGTGGAAAAATCTGGATTATAAAGCTAAATCATCTCATTCCATTTGTATTTTAAAAAAATGTATAAAAGCACGATTACTGGAAAAATATATTTAGCTCAAGGTCATGCTATTTAATTATTTTGTTTAATTTTTACTTTGAAAGCATCTTGACTGTTTGCTGTCATTTATTTTGTGTTGATAATTTTTTTGTGCTGATTAGGGTCAGATATCACAAGTTTGACTTCTTTCTGTCCACTTTCTTTTATTTTTTCTTTTAAAGAATGAAATATATTTTTTTTATTGAATGTTTATGGTGGTCACCCTGAAAGCACAAAGTAAGTTTTGATTCCTGCTCTGTACATTCTTTAAATTTTACTACAATTTCTTAACAACAGCCTTTGCCCTGGCAACTACGGTTAGGCAGGTAATTGTGATAACAGCCTATGCTCAGCTGGTTATCGTTATGCTGGTAATGCCAATAGCAGCCTATCTTCAGTAAAACAAAATGAAAACTTCACAAAAAGACACAGAAGGGGATGAGCAGAGCCAGGAGCCACGCCCGGTGCATGACTCGGTCTGGCGATTGACCAATCAGAGACGTTCACGGTAAAATAACGTAGCAGGCCAGTTGTCGGTTACGGCAAATATTTACTACAAAAAAAACAAAAACGAATCAAAACATGACAGTAACCACATTTGGGGTGACCACCTTAACCATTATGCCAGGAACTAGTAGACATTACTGATACACAATTAGTACTTGTAGTTCTCACGTGATTCACGGCAAAATAGTTCTAGGTGGCGAGTGGCCGATCACGGCAAAATAGCCACTTTATATAAATAAATTCGTCTTTAAAGTTTTACACACAGCTACATTATATTAGATTGTACCCTGAGAAATTTGATGCACAGTATATGGCGACACTATTAATCATTATACGTGTAATAGCCAAAAAGAGATCAAGTTATATGATCTGTCAAACGTGGGTTACGGTTAGGAGATTGGACGAGAGCAAAAATATACTCACCGGGTCATTTAATTCTACACACACACATTGTCCCTCTCCATCTGCAACAGTGAAGGTTTTTCCAGTTGGGTGTACCTAGCCAAATACAAACGTACAACAATACAGTACATCGCGTTAACCTTTACTTGAGTAATATCCCGTCTCTCGTGTTCTAAATCACGTTAGTTAGACAACGACAGCTACCTTCTCAACACGTCCGACGAAACAAACGGGTTTGTTAATATATCGCGACAGCAAAGATAAATTAATTCGAGGCTTTGGAACATCCAGGATGGAAGACATCTTAACTGACCGCCCAGCAAACCAACATATGGCGCCAAAATGTTATGATCTTATTTTTTGATGTAATATGTGCGCCGAGTGGGTGGAGAGTATACACTTCAGCAAAGAATCCACCAGGCTTGCTACTACGGCAAGAACTGGGTTATATAATAGAACATACCCAAAGTTTTACGACATATCCGTTGTCCGTTAAATATTTACTTCCGGAATATACTTTTGGCAAGAATGTTACGCCACGATAATAGACATATTTTGCCAACATAGTCTTAATATATCTATATATATCTATATATATATATATATATATATATATATATATATATATATATATATATATATATATATATATATATATATATATACTTTAAGAATGAAAGCATGTATTAAATTGCTCCCCAAGGACAGGAAATATGTGGAACCTTTAATAGTAAATGTAATTTCTACACGGACACGAATAACACAGAGGTCACAACAACACGGTGAGACGAAACAAATGAAACCTGGCAAGATAATTGCTTATATTTTGTTATGAGAAACGGCTTGTCAAATATCAACGTAACACCATTTAAATACACAATTGAAACAAGTTTAGGACTGTTGATTTCTCGACTTCATAACAAAGCAGGACCGAAAGTGTTTTTAACGTTACATAAGGTAGTTTTGCTGTACAATGTTGGATGTTGTAATACAAAACATATAGACGTTTAAAGTAATTACATATTTCCGTCTTTGAGGTTATTGAAAAATGCCATTTGACACACTAAACGCTACAGTTGACTTATCCAGATTTTTTTTTTTAACAGGGCGACCATGTTCTCTTTTCTGCGTTTACGTAAAGATTCGAAGAAGTCAACCTCAGAGTCGAGAGAAGCTGATGGAGGCTTTGTGATCATTGGTAAGAAAGAATCTTTGTAGCCTTGAAGCCACGGGTGTGCAATTCCAAGCTAGGGGCCAGATCCCACCCACCCATGTGGCACACTGAAACAAAAAAAAGGGTGACTTATTTTCATTTTGGAATTTGACTTTAACCATTGTTTATAAACATTTATTTTCACCAAATCCTTTTAAAACAAGAAATTAAAATTTTTGTTGCCTCTGTTTTTCATGATTTTTTTAAAATTACATTTGTTGGTAACATGTATAACAATGATCAAATACTGGGGCAATTGTGTGTTTGTAATAATATGTTGAGGTGATTGAATATCAGGGTGTCACATAAAGTGGCCCGTGGCCAGTGAACCACTATGACAGCCAGGCCACCACCTACCATCAGACAGTGGCCCAAACAGTCCAGTGAAAATTTCTCAGTGAAATCGGCTACTGAAAATCTTCTAAATGCAGGGCTTGGGCATACTGGGCAGATGCCCAGGGAGCCGGTGTCTTTTGGGGCAGATGCAATACTATTTAGGGCCTGAGCAGCGACCACTGCGAGGTCCCTATTGTTTCTGTAGGAATCATCATCATCATCATCATTATTATTATTATTATTATTATTATTATTATCCACAAAGAATCAGATTTTTGCGATATTAAACATGAATGAAAACTCACCAAACTTTACACACACATCAGGCCTAGTGAAAAATAAGACATTTTAAAGTTGCCATACACGAGTACCAAAAAATAGATCTGTAACTACATGTGTTTAACGGAGCCCTGTCCCCTTACGTTTGACCTACGGCTATGAAAATTGGGTGGCACGTGTAGCACCCCGGGATGAACAATAAAGACATGGGTAGCATACCCTATATTGAACAGAAAGTTAGCCAAGAGTATTGAATGTCCAGTTTTGGTGCATTTTTGCACATTTACAGGAGTCAAACTTTTGTCCCTTGTCCTAGACGTCCAGTTAATTCGATTGACTTTAAACTTGGCCTGTACCATCTCAACACCTGGGACATCAGGGAACAAAAAAAATCAAAAGGTTTTCGACATACTATGTGACGGGAGCGGGACATCAAATTTTGCACTTAAAAATTTCTTCTTAACAAAGCATTCCCGGTTGTACGTTTCACCAAGAGCCGCTAAAAATTGGAGGCATATTTAACAGACCTCGAAGTACAAAAGTCAAAGTCTTTTAGAGCCATATACTAAACTTAACTGGAAGTCCCCCATTTTGATTTACTTTGGAATTTGTTGGCATTTTTTGGCTCTTTTATAGGGTCATGTTTGAATAAACTACTCCTATAGAATGTATCCGATCGTCTTCCAACATGGCGATTTTCATCTTAAGATGTTGTGCCGGGGTGGTTTTCTCCGAGGAGGTTTGTATCCCCTGCCGTGGGATCTTTTGACTTTTACCACATAAAAGTGGTGATTTTTCGAAAATGTTCCTTGTTCCTAACCCGAACCATAACTTTAAACTTTAAAAAATGTGGAAGAAAACAGAAAAAACATTAACAATCATCAGCCGTTTGAGCTTTTTCTATGTATGCTGATATTTCCTACTGCGTGTGTGGTCATTGAACGCACCTAGAGTCCATTGCAGAATGCAAGCGTGTTCTTGCTTTTCTTTGGTTTATCTGCGATAAATCTTTTTTTTCTTGTTACAAAAAATTGTTTCTAAAACTCAAAAACACATGTCTTCTTCATGCGTTTATTGAAAAACATGCTTACACCCGTGGCAGGAGATACAAACATTTTTCGGGGGTAACTAACTACTTTGCCACAGCACCGCCCCCAAGAGTGCGTGTCAACTTTGTCAAGATGATTCACTCCTCAATACGCTAAGCCCAATCGTAAGTTATCAAAAGCTTTTAATTTCGTCACACGCTGTTGCCGTGATGATGCACTGTTTGCAAAGAACAATTATGCTGTTTTTGAGGGTCTAAACATGGCTAAAAACTTTGCACACACATCAGACCTGTTTTTAACATCAATATTTTGGAGATTTTTTGTGCAATTTTCAATAAATGGCTTAATGGCGCTCTTCACAAACTTTAATGAAGCATTCCTGGTTATGGATCGGTACATTGAAAATCGATTTAATATCCATGTACACTGCTTAAAATATGCATTGATGTAAAAAAAAAATTCTCGATTCGCAATGTCTTGTCAACTGTTCTTCCTTGTGCAGTTTTTCATCGTTTCTAGCCGGACCCTTTTTGGGAATGGACATGCTTTGCGGGTATCCGGTATTGTTCTTAGTAGCGGCGGGTCTTTGTAGACACTGGTAAAAATTTGGTTTGATCTTTGTAACCTATGCATTCCATTAGCAACCTTACTTTCATGTCGTGAGTTAAGTGCATATTCTACAGAAAACAATTATCAACATTTTGGAAATTATTCTGATATTCATTGAGATATTGAATAGAGTCTTAAAATTTTTCAAAGGGAGGGTACTCATACATGCTGAGCGCTGTAAATAAAAAGTTTAGTTTTTTCTTTTTACCCCCACTCTCTCCCATTTCCCCATTTTTTTTGTGGAAAATGTATGTTGAATGTTTATCAACTTTTTTTTTTTTAGGTTTAATATTTAATTATATTATTTCTTTGCAGGAGAAACAGTTGAAGAGCAGAGAAGGAAGATGCAGTCGATGAACATTGCACAACCTTCAACAAACGTTATTGTATTGCCATCAAAGGTGAGCATTTTCCACTTGTAATCTTAACCCATATCAAAAAGTAAGTTGCTTGGAATTATAATGCACACTGTTCAGAGTTTCCCCCAACATTGTATTAGCCTAGCAGCCAACCAGGCTTTTCTTGCCCCCGCCAGGCTAAGCGTCCAAAAGCTCCCCCTCACTAATAATAGTAGTCACCGCACATCCCCGGCTAAGGCTCGAAATAAGCAGTTTCACTTCGCAGTTTGCAGGTAAAAATTTGCATATTATACCTCATTAAAACACATTGAATAGCAAAATTGAGATTTCAACCACTGAGACTGCACTACACTGGAGCTAAAACACACAATGTTTAAGGGGCAGAATGTTAGTGTGGATGAGCCATTTAGCACTACCGCCTCTTCTCTGCTTTGAAAACACACTTGGTTAGCCGTAAGCAACGAGCTAGGTTGCTCCAGCTCTCCAAGAGGTGGCCATGGTGAGAGCCAAGAACTGAACGGAAGCCGTCTTGTCAGTTGTAGTGATCCCAAGCCACTCGATCTTTAGATGTGAGGCGTATTTTATTCAGCAACTCCAAAAAATAGCTTGTTAAGTGTAACACATAGTCGTACTATTGGCTCACTGTCGCTTGCAGCAGAGCGGCTCTGGGTTGCAGTAAGGCCGCGCCACTTTACAATCAACGCGCAACCGAGACCATGACAAAATAAAAAGTCACTATAACACAATTAAGCAGTAATAACTTAAATTATAATGCATATATTTGTGGGGACTGGTGTCAAGTTGCATTTTACAATTTTAAAAATGTGCAGACGTTAGCAAGTTATTACTTCATGTTAAAAATTAGATAGCTCTTAATATGAAAATAACACAACGGTCTTTTATAGTTCGTTTCCAGTAAAGTTGCGTCATTTTACAATGTGCAACCGTATTGAACTTAACAAAATAAAAGTCATAAAAATAAAAGCTCCCTTGAGTGAATCACAATTATCAATCTGGCTATTGCCAGGTTACAGATTAGTCTGATCATTTTAAATCTTTAATATTGACATCACATGATTTTTCCAGACAATGATGATGAAAAATCCATGACATTATCATGTCTCAGCATTTCAAAGAGGGGAGGTGCATGCTAAAGCCTCTGCAGGGTGCCCAAACTTTTGCAGTTGCCATTATTAGTTTTTTTTGAAAGTGTAAATGTCTAAATGATGGCAACTAACATTTGTTTTTAAACATTTTATAAGAATGTCTCATCTGTAATCTGATGTCTTTTGTAGATTTTTCCATCTTTCCTTGGCTTGTTTATCCACAATAATAATTTTTTTTACCTAGGAAGCGCAAACTTTCGATCCCCACTGTATCGTATATCAATATTAAGCGAAAATATACCGGGACATGACTTTTTGTCCATGTTGAGTGGCTAGTCATAAAAACAAAAGATTGAGAACCTACACTGACAAAAAATAAGCAGCATTTGCTCTTACCTGAATCAATCTTAATGTGAACTAAAAAAAAATGCTGTATGCACTGTAGTAAAATCCCATTAATAATATTTCTGTTATTTAAAATGTGAATTTCATGTAGATGGTTGCTGCCCGGGCCCTAATAATTTCCTTAGAAACAATAAGAACCTTGCAGCAGTCGCTTCCAAGCCAATTTAAGTTAAAAATAATTAAATGTTGTGAGACCCGAAATAGTTGCTTCATAGTAGGTGTCAGTTCATCCTTTCCTTTGGCTGGGTTTTGCAAGGATTGGGCAAAAAAACCCTCCCAAAAATCTCCATAAGCAGATGTGAGAGGCTGGTTGTTGATTGGATGAATACTAGCTAGTTATACAAGGTAGCTTGGTTGAAGTAATGGTTGCTAAAGAGGGGACACAAGCCTGAGACTCTATGGCGCTTTTCCACCAGACCGGTTCCACACCGGAGCGGCATTTTTTTGTCCCTGGATGTTCGCGTCTTCATTGGACTTTTTCGGGGCAGAGCGGTTACAATGGAACCCGCATTTTAGACCCATCTCGGAGGTGGTTCTGCAGCGCCGGTCGTCTGGCGCAGAGCCGGGCTGTGTCGTCAGTGTCATCTGATTGGCCGACAGCAACGCAGCAAGCAACACCGTGGAGCACGGCCATTTCCTTATTTTATGCAAGCGAGGCAAGAGGCGCCTGCTGGTCTTCGCCAAAGTCATAAAAATACAGTATATACAATAAATATAATAATGTTTTACAACAACGCTGAACTATATTTACAATTTAAAAGGTACTTGTGGATGGATTTGTAATGATTGTTGTTTTAAAAAAATCACGGGTGCACACTGCTCGCCTGGTCGTGTGTTCCCATTCTTGCCACGGACTTCCGACTTTCGGGTTTTACACATCAGCGCCATTTCCGGTCGCGGTCCAACACTCGCACCCGCACGTCTGTGCCCCCCAACCGCGCGCTTCCGCTCATTGGCTGGAGGGCTTCTCAGCTATCTGAAATGCTTCGGATACTGAGACAGATACTACACACACGCAGCCTCGCACCCATCAACTGAAACGCGCAACCAAGGGACACAAAGGTGGAAGCGCAAGTACTGGCACACTTCTCACACGTCGCAAACCGGAAACGGAAACAAAGTTGAAGGGTGAAAACCCGGCAGTCGAAAGTCCCAGAAGTCCCGCCTCCTCCGTGGCATATAGTCCATGAGAGCTTCAGCGGCAGTTAAATGAATGAGGCTGAGTTCTCCATTCAGAAATAGCTTTGCGAGCCGGTAGTGAAATCAAGATTGCAATGTTTCATCCATGGTGGTCCATATGAAATTGTAAATATGGTTAATTGTTGCGTGACTTGCCATTTCTGAAATGTTATGGCAGAGCGGAGAGCCGCACGCACTGCGGGAGTGCAAGCTTGGCCTGGACAGTTCAAATGATCCCACCTCCTTCCTGCACGCCTGCTGTAATGGAAATGTAATGGAGGCCGTGTAGTGTCGTTCTGTGCAGTGTGATGTGGTGTGGTAGCGTGCCGTGCGGGGCTAATGGAAAAGCGATTTATTAGAAGGCTTTACAAATTGGGGTTTGGTTCCAAATTTATAATGTTTTTTTATCCTGTCAGGAGGATTCACAAACTTTCAAGCTGTATCTTACAGTCTTTTTGAGTAGAGCCCTTGGTAGCATGGGCATTGTCCAAATACGTACTCTATACAGTATACAGTAACTAATTGTTCCTTTGACAGACAACACAAACACACGACAAAAACAAATGATGGCTTATTATTTGAAAAAGGCACAATTTCTTTTCTTTGATTCTCTTTTCTGCATCAAGCTTTATCCACACTGCTCAATGTTATTTATCATCATCAGTGGCGTGCACAGAGATTTTGGGGGGCAAGTGCTCCAGAGAAAAAGGGCACTTTTGTGCACAAGGAATATACCTTACTGACAATTACGAGATTACGTCACAAGTCAAGATGGCCGTCAATTTGGTAAACGAAATCTATCTGCTCATTGAAAAGCGTTGGACTTTTGATTGTTGTAATTTTATTTGTAAGGATTATTTTGATTTCAAAATGTGATGAGATGTCGTTTGTATGATAGTCACAAGAAAAAACATTACAATCTACCGTTTGTTTTCACATGCCCAGATGTTCGGAAATGTCAATATACGGTTTTTAATAAACATTACACACACATAATAATAATTAATAATACCCCACAGCTAGTTTTAATAGCCTATTAGGGCAACACTACTGCAAGACTTGTATGACTTTACATGGTGGTTGACTTTGCAGAAAGAATGAAAATGGCTGTCGTGAATACTTTCTTCCAGAAGAGGCAGGAACATATGGTGACCAACAAGAGTGGAGGTAGGAGTACACAGGTAGACTACATCTTGTGTAAACGGTGTAATCTGAAGTAGATCAGCGACTACAAAGTAGTGATAGGTGAGAGTGTAGCATAGGATGGTAGTGTGTAGGATGACTCTGGTGGTGAGGAAGACAAAGACGGGAAAGGCAGAGCAGAGGACAAAATGGTGGAAGCTGAAAAAGGAAGAGTGTTGTATGACTTTGAGGAAAGAGTTGAGACAGGCTATGGATGGTCAGGAGGTGCTTCCAGATGACTGGACAACTACAGCAAATGTGATCAGGTAGGAAGGTAGGTAGGATAGTCCTTGGTGTGTCATCTGGAAGGGAAGGGGATAAGGAGACTTGGTGATGGAAGGAGGAGGTACAGACGTGGATCCAGATTAAGAGGCTAGCTAAGAAGAAGTGGGATACTGAGAGGACTGAAGGAAGTAGACAGGAGTACAGGGAAATGCAGCGTAAAGTGAAAGTAGAAGTGGCAAAGGCCAAACAAGGGGCTTACGATAACTTGTATGCTAGGTTGGATAGTAAGGAGGGAGAGACTGATCTATACAGGTTGGCAAGACAAAGAGACAGAGATGGGATGGATGTGCAACAGGTTAGGGTAATAAAGGATAGGGATGGAAGTGTGTTGACAGATGCCAGTAGTGTGAAGTGAAGATGGAAAGAGTACTTTGAAGAGTTGATGAATGAGGAAAATGAGAGAGAACAAAGAGTAGAAGAGGTGACTGTTGTGGACCAGGAAGTAGCAAAGATTAGTGAGGATGAAGTGAGAAGGGCATTGAAGAGGATGAAGTCTGGAAAGGCATTTGGTCCTGATGATATACCTGTGGAGGTATGGAAGTGTCTAGGAGAGGTAGCAGTAGAATTTCTGACTGGGTTGTTCAACAGGATCTTAGATCGTGAGAAGATTCCCGAGAAATGGAGAAGTGTGCTGGTGCTCATTTTTAAGAACAAGGGAGATGTGCAGAGTTGTGGCAGCTACAGAGGAATAAAGCTAATGAGCCACACAATGAAGCTATGGGAAAGAGTAGTTTAAGCTAGACTGAGGGCAGAGGTGAACATTTGTGAGCAGCAGTGTGGTTTCATGCCCAAAAAAGAGTACCACAGATGCAATATTTGCTTTGAGGATTTTGATAGAGAAGTACAGAGAAGGTCAGAAGGAGCATTGTGTCTGTAGATCTGGAGAAAGCTTACGACAGGGTGCCCAGAGAGGAACTGTGGTTTTGTATGAGGAAGTCTGGAGTAGCAGAGAAGTATGTTCAAGCGGTGCAGGACATGTATGAGGACTGTAAGACAGTGGTAAAGTGTGCTGTAGGTGTGATGGAGGAGTTCAAAGTGGAGATGAGGTTAGACAGGAATCTCCATGGACTATGATGTTCACAGATGACATTGTGATCTGTAGTGAGAGCAGGGAACAGTTGGAGAAGAAGCTAGAGGCGTGGAAGTTTGCCCTGGAAAGGAGGGGAATGAAGGTTAGCTTTAGCAAGACGGTGTATCTGTGTGTGAATGGGAGGGACCCAAGTGGAAGAGTGAGGTTACAGGCAGAAGAGACCAAGAAGGTGGAGGAGTTTAAGTACTTAGGGTCAACAGTCCTGAGCAATGGAGAGTGTGGAAAAGAAGTGAAGAAGCGTGTGCAGGCAGGCTGGAACAGGTGGAGACAAGAGTCAGGTGTGATGTGTGATAGAAGAGTTTTAGCTCAAATGAAAGGAAAGGTTTATAAAACTGTGGTGAGACCAGCGATGTTGTTTGGTCTGGAGACAGTGCCACTGAGGAAAAGACAGGAGGCAGAGCTGGAGGTGCCAGAGATGAAGATGCTAAGGTTCTCTTTGGGAGTGACCAGGATGGATAAAATGAGGAATGAGTACATCAGAGGGACAGCACATGTTAGAGGCTTTGGAGATAAAGTCAAAGAGGCCAGACTGAGATGGTTTGGACATGTCCAGAGGAGAGATAGTGAGTATATTGGTAGAAGGGTGCTGAGTTTCCAAATACCAGGCAGGAGGTCTAGAGGAAGACCAAAGAGGAGGTTCATGGATGTAGTTAAAAAGGACATGAAGGTAGTTGGTGTGAGAGCAGAGGATGCAGATGGAGGCTAGGATTTGCTGTGGTGACCCCTGAAGGGAAAAGCCTAAAGGAAAAGAAGGAAAATAATCTGCCTACCTGCTAAAAAATGTAGTCAGTAACGTAATCCAAGTACCATAATAAAAAGTAATGTAACTGGTTTACTTTAAGACAAAATAAATATCACCACAATATATATTCTATACAATGTGCCCCTGCTATTTGCGGGTGATAGGGACCCGGGGATTCTACAAATAGCAAAAATCCTTGTTCAAATACAAAAATCCCTCTCTCTCTCGCTCTGTCCTTCTCTCTCTCTCTCTCTCTCTCTCTCTCTCTCTCTCACCCTCTTTCGCACTCTCTCTCATCGTAGAAATTATAATCCCTCGGAGTAATCCCCAATAAATGTACCTGTAATCTGATTACATGTTTTTTCCTGTAACTGTAATGGAATACAGTTACATTTTTTTTGCAATGTGATTAGGTAACGGCGGTTCATGTATTCCATTACTCCCCAAGCCTGTGTATGAGACATGCTACTTCACAACAAAATGATTATAGGTAGTGAATAGAGGGCAAAAAAACAATAAAATTTCACTGGATTCATTACACATCATGCTGGGGTTGAGATGCAGAGGAAGGAAATGTGTGTGTGTGTCTGTCCTACACCGCGACCGTAGATAATTAGCTTTCACGTGACAAAGGAAGCGAGCGACCGAGAGAGCTAGGTCTGGTGCGCGTGCGCACGCGCGCAGGGGACGCATATTGGGGGGGGGGGGGGGGGGGTTCTCACACGCGATTAATCATGCAGCTTTTCTAAAAGATTGTGTCAACATTGACCTGTCCTCAGTAAAGTGGTTATTAAAAAAAAAGAACAAGAAAAAAAGAACTTTTCAAAGAGTACTCTTTTTGAGAAAGGGCAGAGGGGGGTCTACCCGTGCACGCCAGTGATCATCTTCCTTATAGCCACACGGTGATTACTTTAGTAACAATAAAAGAAGACACATTAACTAATTTGCTCCAAAAAATGTATAAAAACTTAAATTTATTAATTTTAAATATTGCCATGGTTCCAAAAACATATTTATGTTTTTAATGCTAGATCATACAGAAGGTTTTGATGCAGCCTCTGACCTGAAGGGGTCGCTTAAAGCAACACACACTTGTATATACACTGGGTGGGGTCACATTCACGGTGTAGGGGTAGAGTTCGCCAGTCACCTGGGTGGGGGGGTGCTGGGGTGTTTGGAGGCGGCTGGGACTGGGTTGTGGTGGATGGGGGGTTGTGGGGGGTAGCGGGGGCTGTGGGCCGGTGGGGTGCCTGGCAGGCCTGCCGTGCCCTGTTCTGCTGCGTTGGGTTGGGGGCGCGGGCCGTGTTGGGGTGAGGGGTGCTCCTGGCTCCTGGGTTTGCTCTCCGGCCGGTGGCCCCTGCGGGACCCGGTGGTTGTCCCTTGGTGCTGCTGTGGCCTGGGTGGCCCTCTTGGGTTGTGCTTGCTCTGTCCTGGCCAGGGTCGACAGCTCCCCTCTTTGGTGGAAGTTTTCATGCATGCCAGATCCACCACACCAGCATCTATCGAAATTCAAACACAATCTGCTTCTTCCTCTGGTCTGTGGATCTCACTCTGCTTCATCTATCCTTCCTTCCTTTCTTCAGTGTCTCCTTTGGTCTCTTGAGGTCTCCCTGATTTGTTGGAATTTAGATGTTTCTGGGGTTGGTGAAAGACTCTGGTTGGTAGTAGGTAATGTCTGGTCGGTACTGGATTTCACTTTCCTTTCTTTTCTTTGATCCTTCCTTGGGTCTCCTGACAACCTCACGACTGAAGTATTCGGTTTAGGTGAACGGTATGGGATTTTTAATAGGTTTTAGGTGAACTAATGAGTACACACTCACACGCACGCAAAAAAAAAAAAAGCAATGGTAGTTATTACAAGAAACGGCCAACAGGTGACAGCAGAGTATAAGAGATCAACCAGGGCCATGTTGCAACAAGCTCTTTTCCCCAGTGTTTTCAACAGGTTTGTGAATAATGATGAAACTTACTATATTCTATTGCTAATTGTTGTAAAACGGAAATAGATACAAATATACTGTTTTTCCTGATGAAAGAAGAGACTCTAATCTTTCTTTTGGTAGGTTCCGCGTTTTTATAGCAATAGATCACAATATTCTGTGGGCCTTGCAAGTCAGTCAAAATCCAGCAAAACAGCCGGGAGCAAAGGGGGTTGCTTCAGTGAAAATGGCTGGGAGTAAATGAGTTAATATAATTTGACTAATTCTGTTTTTCCTTTTTATAGTCACCATATCCTGCTCCAGCTTTACCAGTGGAAACCATTTTAAGTACCGATCCATCACCCACGCATCTGGGAGATCGTTCCTCAGTAGTAGAAGATGGTTTCTCAGTAGTAGAGGCTTCATCACCTGCTCCTGATGTCCTTGGTGACATCCCATTTGCTTTGGCGCCTCACGTTCAGGCAATGCAAAGAGGGTTCTGTTATATTCCCGATGTGCTGCTGTCCAAGGACATGAACTCTAACCTAATGTATTTTCAATATGACTTCACTTTAGAGAAATCAGTCCTTCATTTCACCGTACCCAACTGAAAATAATATTTTAGTGTCTTGCATTTGCTACCGTATATTCTGTTGAGGTTCATTAATGGGCTTTAGTCTATCTCAGATGACAAATTGCACCAATTCTCTCAGTCAAACATAAAGACAATCATACTAACTACAATTATGTTATATATTGAAAGTACAGTAGTAAAGCACTTGTTACAAACAAAAAGTTTCATCCTAACAACAACTTTGAATCAATCTTTAATCTTAGTTTACTTTAGATTTGGCTTGAAATGGGAAAAAAATGTTTACCATATAGACAACAGTGTTTCCGAACTTTTACTGAGCCAAGGCACATTTCACATTGGGAAAACCCCCCCACAACACACCACTTATCAAAACGATTTACAAAAGGTTGATCCAAAGGTTTATTATCGCTGTCAGTCAGTGTAAGTGAACAGCCAGACACGCAATATGAGAAGTGGAGACAATTACATCTTTTGTAATTAGTTAAATTTTTACTATTATGTATATGAGTAACCCACACCACCCATTGCTGCCATGGTATTTTCATTGTCTTTTTAAAAAAAAATAATAATAATTTTTTAAAGGCAATCTATTTTACAGACATGAAGCAATTGCCAACTAATCAATCTGTACTGTATTTTTGAAGTTGAAACAGTGTAATTTTACCTACTGTGCCTTACTGCCTTTGAGTCTACAGTAAATATATAATTGTATTATTGTTTGAAGCCAAACTCTTAACCATCAATTACTAACATCCCCGATTTATTCTTATTTTCTGCAGACAATGTGGTTCTTGTTCATTGTGTGAGTAGCTAGTAGTAACAACATTAAGTAATACAGCTTTTTTTCTGATTACTGTGTATGAAATAATTGTGTTACTGTACTGCAGATTACCAAGGGTTCCAAGCATTAAAGTTACTCCCCACATTTTTAATTAAGATGAATCTGTACTTTCTACTCCTTACCTTATTAAAACTTGATCTTGATCGGTTAAGATGTTGGTGTAATGGATTCCAGCGCACTCTGTGAAAAATGTACTCAAACCTCAGAATCTATCCATGTATGGCCATATTTCAAAGATTTTTTGTTGTCAGCTACAAAAATATTTATGGCGAATGTGGCATGTCAGCTAAAAAAAATCACGCTTTTAGCGTTCAGAAATTCCTTTTCTAATCAGAATTTTTTTTTTTTAAATTAGATGAGCTAATTTAGCTTTGTTACTCAGTTCACAGTGTTAGCAAAGCTATTTAAACAGCACTTAGCAAAATGTGACATGGAATGTTTCATTTTTGGTATGAGCAATATCTATGTTAATAAAAGAGGGGGAAAAAAATCTGTGCAGTTTATTTGTTGTTGTTTTTCTCTATTTTGCCAGTTTTTGACTATGTGATCAGGATTGATTTGTCCGCCATGTTGGAGGTTGAGATTGGAAGGATTCTCTATTTCCAGTGACTCTCAAAGTTTGGTACTAGTACCACTAGTGGTGGTTGGGCTTTCTCTGGGGGGACTTGAAAGAATCCCAAGTACAGGTCAGTTATATTTCATATATTTAGACACTATGTTAATGGTCAAACTGCATAATGTTGCAGTGACTTGCAATAGTGTCATCTAATTTTCATTACCATTTAGACCTACTATGCTTCTGTATTTTTAGGTTAGTCATATGGTGGTACATGTATTTGTGGTACTCTGTATTTTACTTGGTGGTACTTGGTGTAAAAGGTTCGAGAATTAATGCGCTATTCACTCAAGCATCACAACAATCAATGTGTCGACCTTCAACATGGTGGTTGGTGTATGACATCATGGTAAACCAACGGGAAGAATATTTTTATTTTATTTTATACTGAAGTACATTTCAGAGTCTGTAAGGACCAAACAACTAATTGAATTCAAATCAACCATGCAATGTATTATAATGCAATTTTCAAATTACAAAGGCTACAATTTGGAAAGAAAAATAGCTCCATTTTGTCAATCAGTAGGCTTCAATATACAGTACGTATACTGTATTTTATTCATGTGTATAGTGTCTATATAAGGTCAGCGCTATAGAAGTGCAGCCCAAATGTTTACATATAATTGTTTCATGAAACGTAAAGAGTTTAAGTGATATAGCCACAGATCTGTGACTTAGCCAACTGAGTTATGTTTATGCCACAGTGACTGTTAAGTATGTTAGCAACTGTAATTAAAGTACACAGTATTAATCATGGTTCAATCATAACCTATAAGACTGAACCATTTCTGTATAATAAAATAACAAATATATATTGTTCGTTGTAGTACAGATTCATTTATTTGTTGTGTTGTTTGAAAATATACATGGAAATAGAATTTTGGGGAAATGACAGCATAACATAAAGCAATATTTTTACTTTTACCAGTGTTCTGTATCTTTACTGGCACTAGACTAGAGTATGCCACCTCTGCCAATAATTTAGCATTCTAATTGACACAGTTCAGGAAGTGGTCCAAAGTCAATACAGGACTACAGTGAGTGAAGTGACAAGCTCTAAGAAATTGTGTCATTAGCTTTAAGAGGACGTCCTAAAATGAGTCCTTGCCACACAAAAGCTCGGTGCGGGAGTTAAGAGTTGTATTACAGATAAATATTATGGAACTGTTTGTGTATGGGTTTGCAGATACAATATGTGCCGTTTTAAGATATTACCATGATGCTTACAGGAGGTTTTTAAATTAATCTGAATCTGCATCATCATTGCGGTCGCTCCTGCAAAGTGTCACTTTCATCCACTAGCTCTTTCGTCCTGCACCGCGATCCAGTTGTAGGCTCATACGCGCCGTGGGGCAGCAGAATCCTTTGCGTGGAAACCAGCACACCCCAACTGTCTTCTGTTTCTCGTTAGCTGGAAACAACGCTGGATTGACTTTGTCTCTTCGCTCAAGTCCTGCCAGTTCGGCTGCAGGCAGGTCGGACATCTGGCTGGTCTACACAGAACGTCCGTCCTTCATTACCAGGAAGTCACCGACGTGCACACTCCCATTTTGAGAATCTGAAGGTATTGGAAAGGCGTATTTTGCAACGCACCTATCATTGTTTCGATAGCATAGTGCTAAGCTAAGTACCGTTCAGTCTCAAATGGAGCGACGCTAGTACCAACACTCCATCGTAAAATAAGGCAATTTAAGTGTTAATGCCAACGTTTACGTGAGTTTAAAAACAACAGTTTACCGCATTTGGAGCTTGACAGCGTTGTATTTTATTCGGTTTATGTATTATGTCACCATTAAACGTAAAATCCATTCAAATCTTAAATATGTTATTTGGTTCCCAGCGTTTGTCATCAGACGCCACGTTTGTTTTGTTGAGGATTATTTATAATAGACTAAGTAGGTCAGCATTTACCATCAGAATTAATACATTTATGTAAATTTTTTGTACGCCGAATTGTAACGCGAAATACACACGGTGAGGTTCAAGTTGGTACATTTCCAACACGTCTCTGATTTAATGAACAAGCAGCAGCGTGTACCTGATGACATGGTTCTGTTTACACACGATATGGATGGATGTTTGACCATGTTATGAGAACTAGTTGTTCAGCTGTTTAATTGTAAAAAAAACAAACAAGTTTGGGTGCATGTATAATATACATAATACATATGTACACATAGTGAATGATATATAATACATAAATAAGAAGAAAAGTTATTACCCTAATAATGTAAGAAGTCTGAGTGATGGAGGCAGTCCCTTTAAAAAACAAAACAAAGCATGTTTTGTATTTAAATATACAGTGGATGTAAGTCTTGTTGTGTGTTCCATTAACTTTAACTGTTAACTCCAACTAGGGTCTCATTATAAAACAGCCTAAAGGACGCTTAGGGACGGCAGAATCACATTGAATCATTCCGGGGGTTGCTACAAGCGACATGGTGCATTCAGCGAACTTTCACAACGTAGGAAACTTGTAAACGTGCTGCGCCGTTCTGCACATTAATTGTTTTTCTTTGATTATTGCTTTTTAAAGATCGAGAGAAGCCAAAAACACAATCAGGATAAAATTTAGATTAATTGTCCATCCCTAGCGGAAGGTCGTTAGGGAGGGTCCGAAAATTGAAAAGGCTCAATCCCCTCTGATCCTACGTTTAGTCCTCAGTATCACCAATCATGTCTGGTCCGCTGACCTGAGGCACCAGGCAGGTGCATACGGTTGGAGGAGCTCAGAGAGGTAGGGTGGGGCAAGTTATATAAATTTAGTATTAAATAGTTCCTTAGCAAAGCAAAACTGGAAAAAAAGAGCATTCTAGGGTTAAAAATAGAGGAAACAAGTGAAAATAGATAGCTGATATTGTACGTACTTAATATATTCAATAAGGCTGTCAAAATTAAGGCATTAACTCTGGAAATTTAATTCATTAAAGCGTTATTTTTTTTTTAACTCAGTGTGCAGCCAAACTTAAATGACTCACTGGCAGGAAGATGAATTAACATGGACTATAGTTTACTTGCTTGATGCTTGTTGGAATAATTTGCACACTTTGCAGAGCCAAATTCAAATGGCATATTAGAATAGAACTTGATTTGTCTGTTTCAAGATAAACATGAATTCATCCTTAACTCTTTCACTGCCAGACGTTTTCAGAAACGGGATGTCGCCAGTGCCAGCCAATTTAAGCATTTTGACTGATCTTTCAAGGTCCACAGAAAATGTTGTGTTTGGACTATGGAAACACACATACTACCAAATGAAAGATTGGACACTCATCTTTCATCAGAAAAAAAGTTTGTTTCTACCTTATTCCGTTCTTCAGTAATCAACAATAGAAAATTGTTACTTTCACCGAAATGCTCTGTTTTGAAACAAAAAGCGCAGAAAAAAGAGCTTTTTGTGAAACAATGTTATTTCATGCACTCTAGTGAATTGTACACTTCTTTTTGTCCATGAATGATGCCACAAACACCTAAATAGTGCTTTACTTCTTTAATACACCACCACCAACAATGAAAAAGTGTTTTTAGTTTGCAAAATACGTTTATTTCCATTCAACAGTGTAACAATTTGACAAAACAATTTCGCAAACTATTTACAAATGTGTGCAACTGTGGTACTATTTACAATTATGTGGATGTTTCAAATACAGTTTTTCTTTTTGTAACACTCTCCTGCGTGCAAGGAGAGGGAGCAGGGTTTGCACAACAGATTACTTTCACTTTCCATTGTCCGTTTCGCATGCAGACGGCCTTTTTTTCCGGGGAATAGCAAGTAGCAGACTGTACACACTCCTCCGATGAATATGCACTCTTCGTCGTCCGATTGAACGTCCGCCTGAGCGTGCTCGGTTGTGCTCCGCGTTTTCCGGTGTTAGAATCGCTAGCCCGTGAACCATTATGACGTCGTCATAGCCGCCGCGTCAGCGCTTCCAACTTCGGTGTCAACCTCGGAGTCACCATCATCATCATCGATAATGATCATCGTCGTCATCAATGAGCTCTTTAGCGTTTGTCGATGCCTTTCGTCTTTGAAAAAAATTCCCAAGTGTGAGCTGCTTGCAACCGGTCGCCATTGTTCGCTTCTTCAGCCATCTAGCTCCGCCTCACGTCTTCTACTGCTGCGTCAATGCTTCCAACCTCGGAGTCACCATCATCATCATCGATGATGATCATCGTCGTCATCAATGTGCTCTTTAGCGTTGGTCGATGCTTTTCGTCTTTGAAAAAAACTGCTCGAGCGTGAGCTGCTTGCAACCGGTCGCCATGTTCTCTTCCCTTCCGCAGCCATTGTCCCCTCTAGCTCCGCCTCACGTCTTCTACTGACGCCTACCCAATCTTGTCAAAAGAGAGTCATTGCTGCCATCTAGGGACCAAAAATAGTCATTAGGCTAACTAGATCTGCTTGAAACTTTCACCACAGCTGGCCAAGGCTTTCCTCCACCCGTTTCCCAAAAAAAAATAAAAATAAAATTGGATGACGTCTTTTAACGTCATTGGCGGCCCTCCGTAGGTTTTTACTTGACGTCTTTTAACGTCCATGGCAGTGAAAGAGTTAATTTTCTTTTTCTTTTTTTTCTTTCTGGAGAGCTCAGTATTGTTCATTCGGTAATTTTACCGATTTGACATGTCATCATCTCTCCTTTTTAATTTTTTTTTTTTTTAATATATATATATTTTTTGTATTTTTATTTTTTTTTGTATGTGGGTGAATATGTGTATGTGCGTGCGTGCGTGCATTCATTAGTTCACCTAAAACCTATAAAAAAAAAATCCCATACCGTTTCCCTAAACCGAACACTTCCAGTCAGAGCCGTGAAGCCGTCAGGAAACCCGAGAAAGGACCAAAGAAAAGAAAGGAAAGTGAAATCCAGCACCGACCAGACACCACCCACCAGGCCACCAACCAGAGTCCTTCACCAACCCCAGAGACATCTAAATTTCAACAAATCAGGGAGACCTCAAGAGACCAAAGGAGAGACTGAGGAAAGGAAGGAAGGACAGACGAAGCGGAGTGAGATCCACAGACACCAGCCTCCACCGATTCAATGACCTGAGGAAAATTGTGTCTGAGTTTCGATAGATGCTGGTGTGGTGGATCTGGCGTGCATGAAAATCTCCACCAAATAGGGGAGCCGTCGACCCGCCAGGACAGGGCAAGCGCAACACAGCAGGATGGGGCACTGCAGGCCCGCCAGGAACCCCACCGGCCCACAGCCCCCGCTCCCCCACGACCCCCCCCCCCATCCACCCCAACCCAGCCCCAGCCGTCCCCAGGCCCCCAAACCCCCAGACACCCTCCCACCCCCAGCACATAACACACTTGGGGGGGGGGGGCCCCCAAGTGTGTTATGTGCCCCATATGTCTATAAAAGTGTATTGTGCAAAACTAGTGCAGTGAGTTGAGAGGAGCGACTAGCGGGGCCCCCCCCCCAACCGAACCACCAAACCCCCATCCACCCCACCAGGACCCCGGCGGGCATGTGGGACCAGCCAGGCGGGGCGATAGGGCTCGCCCCCCGCATACTGGGCCCGCCCGAGGTGCCAGGAGATCCACCGGAGCGGGGCGGGCACAACACCAACCCACCCGGCCCCCGGAGCGCCGAGACCCGGGCCACGGATGGAGCCCCCGGCCCAGGGGAGGTGGAGGAAGTCGGACAGGGGAGGGGGAAGGGACGGGGGAAGGAGACGACAAGAAGGGCAGGAGGCAGCGGCAGGGCCGCAGAGAGAGGGGGAGAGGAGGAGGAAGGGTGATGAGGGAGAAGGGACAGGGAGGCGGAGGATGGGCGGGGAGAGGCGAGGAGGTAGAGGCAGCAAGGGGGAGGGGAGAGGGGACCACGGGGCACCCCGGCGGCCCACATGCCCCGGACCGCGTCGCCGGGCCCAGAGCGACGGACCACGCCGGGGCGGCGCCGCCCCGGACACCAGGTAGAGCCCCGCAACGCAGCACCCCCCAAGAGACCCAGGAAACAGCCAAGACGCAGCCGCCACCCAGCAGCCAACAGAGGGGCAGACCCGCCCACGACCCAGCCAGGGGGGGACAGCAGAATTAACCCCCTGGCATGCAGTGAATCCGAATATTAACCCTTAGTGCCCATTGGAGGTGAATCTACTCGATCCTGTTGGCAGCAACTGGTTTCCTGACTATAAAAACACAACCATTAGTTACAAATTGCCAAACACAGAAACATCAATGTAAGTTATCATGATGTGGTGGCTCTCGCTAACAGGCAGAATTAAGGAACCAGAATTAGGTTAAAATATTCTATATACGTAGACCATGTTTCTATAAATTTTGATATTTGGTTTTTATTTGAGGCAGATATTTTTTCCATTAAAATGTGATTTATGAGGAGGTTAGACCATTGGTCGATATTCAGAGTTTGTTTATTTTTCCAGTTAACAAGGATTGTTTTTTTTGCGATAGTAAGGGCTACAAATGTAGATTGAAATTGTTTATGTGGTAAGTCAGTTGTTGTTAGGTCGCCTAGCAAACACAAGTTTGGAGATAAAGGTATCCTACAGTCCAAGATAGCGGAAAGTTTTTCTAAGATTTTAGTCCAGAAATGCATAACCGGAGTACATAACCATCAAGCATGAAAATAAGTGTCTGTAGTGTTTTGTAAACACTGGAGACAAATGTCGGAGTCTGAGAGTCCCATTTTCTTCACCATATATTGAGTAATGTATGTTCTATGAATAATTTTATATTGGATAAGTTGTAAATTTGTGTGTTTTGTCATTTTAAATGCGTTTTCACAAACTTGAATCCAAAAGTCAGATTCCGGAGCTATAGACAAGTCTGTCTCCCATTTTGAGATGGGTAAAGACATTTTATCAGTATATGAAAGTAACTTATATATTTTTGAAAGTTTTTTTTGTTGTTGTCGGAGAAAGCTTGGTAATATCTTTAGCTAAAACAGGCGGTTGGAGCGTACCCCGAAGTGTTGTAATTTGTTTCTTTATCATATTTTCAACTTGTAGATAATGTAAAAAATTTCCGTTTTTTATTTTATATTTTTAGAGCAAGGATGTATATGATATAAACATATTATCTGAGAAGAGATGGTGGAGATGTGTAATTCCTTTCTGCTCCCACACACCTAAATAAAACGATTGCTTGTTAAGTTGAAAGTCGGGGTTATGCCATAGGGGAGAGAGCCCACAGGGCTCCACTTGGGCTTTTGTAATTTCTAGTGCCTTCCACCAGGCAGTCAGGGTGGCGGAAATCATTGGGTTTTTAAAACAATTATGTCGCTTAATCGATGTTGTAATAAAGAGTAAATCTAGAAGTCTGAGGTTATTACAATCCTTCTGTTCTAGTTCCAGCAAACAGTTAGTATCTCTGTTTGGTTGTGCCCATAGAATGATATATTGTAGCTGGTTAGCTATATAGTAGTACATAAAGTTTGGTGCCGGTAGACCACCTTTGGATTTACTTTTCTGAAGAGTAGATAGACTAATCTTTGCTTTTTTTTTATTCCAGTAAAATTTTGTAATGGCTGAGTCCAACAACTGGAACCAGTTAGCTGTAGGTTTAAATGGAATCATTGAGAAAAAATAGTTTATTTTGGGTAAAACTTTCATTTTAATGGTGGCAATTCGTCCTATTAGAGAAATAGGAAGATTATTCCAGCGCTCCAAGTCACTATAAATGTTATCCAGAAGTGGAGAAAAGTTTAAATGAATTAAATCAGTTAATTTAAGTGAGATTTTTATGCCTAAGTATTTTAAATTACCTACAGGAAATGAGTAGTGTGGGTCCTGGCTTGCAGGGTTCCATGAATTTTCTGTAATAGGTAGAAGTGTTGATTTTGTCCAGTTAATAGAATAATCTGATAACTGTGAGAATTTAGTTATTAAGTTAAATACTTCCCCTAACGAAATAGCAGGCTTTTCTAAATAAAGTAAAATATCATCGGCATATAGATTAATTTTATGTTCTGTTACCCCAGAGTGAATTCCTTGAATCCTTCTTTCCTGGCGTATGGCTAATGCAATTGGCTCAATAAATATTGCAAATAATAAAGGGGACAGTGGGCATCCCTGTCTTGTGCCTCTCTGTAGAGTAAAACTCTGAGATATAATCCCATTAGTAGTAACTGTAGCTTTAGGAGAATCATATAATACTGACACCCAGTGGATAAATGATTTCCCAAAGCCAAATTTATTTAAAACAGCAAAGAGGAAGGACCAGTTAACTTTGTCAAAAGCTTTTTCTGCATCCAATGATATAATAACTGCCTTTTTATCATGCCGCTGTGACATGCTAATACTGTAAGGTTAAAGAGCCTCCTAATATTATTAGTAGCGTGACGATCTTTAATAAAGCCTGTTTGGTCGCTATGAATGATTGTCGAGATTACTGTTTCTAGTCTAGATGTGAAAGCCTTAGTGATAATTTTAACATCAGTGTTAATTAGTGAAATCGGACGGTAACTTGATGGAAGGGTGGGGTCTTTTTCTGGCTTTAATAAAAGTTTAATTGCTGCTGTATTCATGTGTGGGCGTATGTAACCATTAGTTTTGATTTCTGTTACTACTCTTAAGAATAGTGGAGCAAGCATTAACCAGAAGTGCTTAAAAAATATAGCCGGATAACCATCCGGGCCAGGTGCTTTGCCATTAGGCATACTATCTAGAGCACTGTACAACTCGTTTATAATGAGTGGCGCATCTAACATATCTTTATATTCAGTAGTTAACTGAGGTATATTTAAGCTACTGAGGAATGCCTCAATATGCTCAGGGTTAGGCTTGTTAGTTTCTGAGTATAGGTTACGATAATAGTTATAAAAAATTGGATTAATTTCTTCTAGTGATTGTGTGCATTCACCAGTTGTCCCTTTAATAGCTGTTATAAGAGATTTTTCCCGATTGCGTTGAAGTTGGTTTGCAAGAAATTTACCTGATTTGTTATTATATTCAAAGTTGTTGTATCTCAATTGTTGTATTATAAACTCTGTCTTTTTAGTTAGCATATCGTCTAACTGTATTTTTGTATTTTGTAAGTCAGTCCATATTTGGTTATTTGGGTTTATTGCGTACTCATCCGTCAGTTGTTTAATTTTATCTCCCAAGTCTTTTTCAAATTTTTGATCCTGTTTCTTTTTATAAGATGAATATGATATAATTTTACCTCTAATTACTGCTTTCCCAGCTTCCCAGAGAAGAGATGGCGATAGGCCTGGAGAGTCATTTATTTCCAAAAAGTCTGCCCACTCTTTTCTTATAATTTTGTCAAACTCTGCGTCGTTTAGCAGTGAGATGTTAAAACGCCGTGTTGGTGGTGGTTTAAAGGTATAATCAACTTGTAGGGAAAGGGAGACTGGTGCATGGTCACTAATAATAATGGGATGTATTTTTGTAACAGTTTTATCAGCAATAGAATTATTTGTAAGAAAATAATCAATTCTTGAAAAAAAACGGTGCACAGCGGAAAATAAGGTAAATTCCTTCTTATTTGGGTTTTTAAGTCTCCAGCTGGAGAAAAAGATTTTTTTTTTTTTTTTACTGTTCTTACGGTTAATTGATTAGCCAAGGCTTAAAAATATTTTATTTTGAAAAGTTTACAACAGACTCTTGACGCATGTCAAGATGCTAATTATCTCAGTCTCAGCGCTGATGCTAATCGACAAATTAGCAAAATGAGTAAAAAACAGACATTTGTAAAGTTTCTTTGCAACGGAATAAAGGCCCTGTGATGAGACAACACAGGAGAGCCTATGACCAAGAAGAAAAAGGAAGGTGCATGGACTTACAGCTACAGGTGATTCCCACGCATGATGGCCCGCTCTACAGCAAGCATTCATCCATGTTAGGTTTGTTTGTTGGCGCTTCCTGGGTTCGTCACAGCTGCATATCTCGCCCCCAAACACAATACTGCTTTGTGATTGGTCCGTAAAGTGTATGAATCGGGGAAAATCAGCGGGCTCGGGAGTTAGTGAACTCACAAACACCGCATGAATTGCTCTGCAAGCTGAATGTAAACAAGTATGGCGGAACCCAAAGGCTCTCGTGGCCCGCCATGTAAGTGCTTAAGTCTTCTGGAAAGGGAAGTTGTTGGCGGATCAGGGGGTAGAGACGGTCGTTCAGTAACCAGAAGGTCGGCTGTTCGATCCCCACTCTCCCCAAGTCATGTGTCGTTGGCACTAAACACACATTGCCTCTAGTGCTACTCACACTGGTGTATGGAAGGTGTGAATGTTTGGTGCTGGTCTGAGGGGTCGTAGGCGCACACTGGCAGCCACGCTTCGGTTAAAGTTAAAGAACAAATGTTAGCTTTTTGCTATCAAACTTGGCACCAAAATTAAAAAAAATTAAAAAAAACTGTTCATTTCAACATATTTGTGACCCGCTCCGGCAAAATGGTCCACATGTCGGGAGAATTAACGTGGAGATATTCAACATTATTAGACAGTTGTACATTATTTGTCCATTTTGAGATTTCTCCACAAATAGCCTCCTTGAGGTCTCTAGGTTCATTTCCCAGCAGCACAAAAGTCAAAATTGTAATAGAAGTGTATGAAAATAAGCAATTATTAGACACTATGCATCTTAACCAGGGGGAGTTTTTTTTTTTTTTGCCTAGCTACTAGCTAGCGCTGCATCTTGCGCAACTGTTTAAAAACAACCCGAATTTCCTAGCCTCAAACGTAATTCACAAATGATTTATATAAATGTTGTGAGGATAAACGGATCTGCTAATGGATGGATGGATGGATGTACACAGCAACTAAAAAAAGTCGAAATACACTGTTCAGCACAAAAGTGAACAGAACAGTCATCCTACCTTGCAGCAGAAGCTATGTTATCATCGCTCCGAATACCGGCGAATTGTAATCCAAACAGACAGAGATGATCTTCAATTTCGGGATCTCTTTTTTAATGAATCGGTTTCTACTTTGAATTGAATTACTACGTTCACACACAAAATCATGTCCAATGACGAGGGACGAACTCAACCCAGCAGCTGCAGGTCCCCCCGCAGAGCAGACTGACAGGCTGTCACTCTGTACTTTCACTCACAGCGAGCCATGGGTGGGCGGACTGGTTAGCTGCAGCTGAGTCGAGTCCATAATATTAACAGTTTCGTTTCAACTTTGACACTCCATTGCGTCATCTCATTGGTTGAGATAGAGCCTTTCACAAGCGGGGATGTCAGGGACCGTGTGTATGCTTCATATGATTGGCCGAGCCAGGAACATACAAGCGCAAAAGCTGCCGTCACGTTTTCATTGTTGTCATGCACGTAAAACAAAACTAACGAGTAACGACCTCTATTTTGAAAATATATCGAGTAAAAAGTACAGATACTGTTTTAAAAATGTAACGGATAAAAGTAAAAAGTATTCTAAAAAATAAATACTCCGTGAATTACAAAGTACTGGAAAAAACTACTCAAGTACAGTAACGAAGTATTTGTACTTTGTTACTTCCCATCTGCATGTGACCAAAAGCATTTGAGATATAACATCCATGATAAGTTATCAATAAAGCACTTATCACTGGCCACATCAAATGGCAAATAATCTTTTAAATGACACAAAATTATTCAATCAAATTTCCTACTGTGGTAACATGACCTCATTTAAGCAATAAAATACAAGGAGCAACAATAAAACAACCAGACTTTGGCTGATGCCTCAGAAGATGAATTGTAAGCTGAATGTGATCTTCAAAGTTGTAGCTGATTTCATCTGTTGAGAGGTCAAACTTCCAAAACTTTCAAAGGGTTCAAATCTCGGACAATGGCCTTGCCTGCTATTGGAATTGACTTTCCGCTGATATTTTAACAGTTCCTGAAAATGTCAGGTTCATATCTTTTTCCTAAGGTACTGGTTGCTATGGACATATGAAGTACCAAAACTTTAAACCCCTTTCTCTCAAAACTAGGGATTTCTACCAACATTAAAATTGCTGTAACTTTGTAAATTTTTTAGGTACGTCAATGTATTATATATGGGCAACTTCATGGACTGATGCTGCAGGAATCATACACGACCTCACAATTAGCAACCATGTGGCAGTGTTGTTAAACTTAAACTTCAAGCAGCGGATTTCAAATAAAAAACGGTGCTACAACATAGTTGGACAGAGTGTATAGAAAAATAATCACAGGTGCATATCATTTATCCGTTGATTAACAAGAAATACAGTAGTGCCTTGAGATAAGAGTTTAATTCATTCTGTGACCACATGTATCTCAAATCATCTTTACCTCTTGATATTAATGGAAATGCCATTAATCCTTTCAAACCTACCCTATCAAAAAATGTAGTGTGTATTATAAAAATGAACTTTAGCACTCCAGGATTAAAAATAATATAACTTTTTGTCCATTAAATGCTGTGCCTTCTTTTGTGCTAGCCTTGGCCACTTGGAGGCAGTATAAGACAGACAGATACTGTTCATTGATGATTAATGCATGATATACGTCACCACACTTAATTAATATTCATGAGGCTAGCAAGGGGGTCAAACTCGGCGGGCTTAGTCATGCTAGACGGATGTAAACAGTCTACTATCGAGATGTCTACTGCGCTAAATCTACTAATTCTGTCCGAGAATGATATCCCTGGTGCCAAATTCATTGGTATAGACGTCAAAGAACATACTAATGTTCAGTTGTTGAGATGGCTTGAGTGTAGAGGGCTGAAAAAGACGTTAAAATAGCCAACCTGACCCATAGGTAAAAAAAAAAAATTCTCCCCCTCAAAACACCGTCCTATGCAACTGACACGGACATTCTCCAGTTTCAACAAGCTATCCTTCCTTTATCACCACATGCCCTGTCTGTCATATCTGTTTGTCTTACGTCTTTGGTAGTTGTTGGGGGTAAATTTGTATTGCTTTTTTGTGTGTGTAATTCTACTCGGAAATTCTTCGGCACAACCAACAACATTTGCTATTCCTCAATTCTTTCAATTATTATATCTTTCACGCTTATAAACCAGTTTCCTTAATTCAGAAAAGGCCCTACAGATACATTTTCATACACGTCACAGCTGCACGAAAGGCAAGAAAATAACAAATCAGGCGGTGAGCAAGACAGGTCCGAGTGACAGTGGCAACGCTATTTTAGTAGTTTTCCTCTTCATTCATTATTGTCATCCGACAGTCAGGGTAGTGCCAAACGCCAAGCAAAAAAATAATAATTAAGACAATCGCTTACCTCTTTGGGACAGCGGTGGCTGGTAAGGGATCTAGATAGCCATCTGTAGGAGCATGCATGCCCCCCAAGGAAATGTTTACTACATATGAAGGTGAAAGGCTCACTTTGTTGGCGTTAAACTGATCTTTTGGACGTACGCACAAGGTGATCCCCGTTGACATTTATCCCTCTGAATTTTTTGCTTCAGGAAATTAATAAATAATACATCCACATGGTTGTAGTGTCTGGAGAGGTTTCTGCAAGTTCCAAAACAGCCGTGTTTACTCTGCCTGATCCGCAGTGGGATTCATAAAGTCTCAACTCTTCTCTGAACTAATCGGTATGGTACTGAGTGTGGAACTAGCTGCTCCATGCAGATGATAACGATGTTTTATGTCTATGTGCTTTCTACCTAGTTTAGCCATTGTAATTCACAATGATCTTTGTTTTGGTGAACGTAATGCAAACATATTTTACAATTGTGTACTTTTTGTACACTTTTATTGTCACTGTATTGTTACGATATTCCTGGTGTCTTTTGTCTCAACAGTTGACAGCCTTTGGTGGTAGTGGTGAGAGAGGACATTCACCAGTCTGATTCTCTATTTGCAGTCATTGGGCCCCACCTCATTGATTGCTGGCCTTGTTTCTCCGATGAGTACTATTTGTTTTTCATCCAGGTAAGCATTAATGGCATTACTGAGCGTACTTCATCCCATGCTACTTGGAAGTTTGGAAGGGCACTAATTTCCTGCCTCTCCATTTCAGAATGATATTGCTGACGAGTCTAAAAGGACACATTCCTTTTGCTCACATTTTAAAATGAAATTGCTATGAATTTTCTGTGACATGCTTTCTTCATTTTCTTGATTTTATAACATTTCTCTTAGCTGTAATGCTTTCAGCACTTGAATATTAGATTTTCTTTTGTCCAATTAAATTTAAGACTCTCTGTGCTGCATATCAATCTAATCTGCCCAGGACCTTTAGAATCAGCAGTTGCCCATGTAACATTAACCATATTTACAGTGGGACTTGTTATATAACCAATCAGATTTTAAATTCATTGTGTGAGCTGGACCTCAATGACGTCAGCATTGTTCTGTCTTCTGATTGATTGGTCTTAGCAAAATGTGTTACAGTCCGTCTAGACTAGCAAAACACACCTATAGTGAGGGCTGCATATAAGCGGTGCACAGGTATGCATGCACACTATAAACAGTCATGTGCCAGATTCGATTGACTCAGACGTCTGTTGATTCCAGCAGTGACTGCGAAGCAGGGTGGCCCCTCAAAAAGTAAAAGTCAAGTTATATACGGGCTGTTGGGTCCCTGTACCAACGATGTCAGAGTTTGGACCATATTGCCAGCAGTAAGTCGGATTTGTTTCCATTGAGGGTTGGACTCCGTCAAGGCTGCCCTTTGTCACTGATTCTGTTCATAACCTTTATGGACAGAATGTTTAGACGCAGCCTAGGTGTTGGGTGTCTGATTTGGTGGCCTCAGCATTGCATCTCTGCTGTTTGTAGATGATGTGGTGCTGTTGGTTACTTCAAGCCACGATCTCCAACTGTCACTGGAACGGTTCACAGCCGAAGCATTTGGGATGAAAATCAGCACCTCCAAATCCGAGACCATGGTCTTCAGTCGGAAAAGGGGGGAGTGCCCCCTCCAGGTCGGGGATGAGAATCTTTTTTAACACTGCAATAACTTTTAACACAAGTAAAGCCTGCTTATTTCCCTTGAAGGCCCATTTGTAAGGAACATGCATCTGTGGGAAAAGTAGCACCAGAGAAATGTGCCAATTTATAATTTCACTGCCTATACCAAACCGCTTATTGTGCCAAAATTCACTTTTGTTTGGGTTTTCTTTGGTAGAAAGGGTGAGTGTGGCCTTATCAGTAACAAGGAACAAATAAGATTACTATATTTTCGCCACATTACAACTCATGCCTAACCATGCCAAGATGAATTCTCGCAGGATTTGTGAGTTCACAAACCCTTGAGAATCCATCTTGTACCGAGCCTGCGGTTTTTCACCGATCCGAATCACTGGTGGTGCGGACCAATCACAAAGTTAAATTATGTTTGGGGGCGGGATTATGCGGCTGTACGAAAACAAGAAGCTCTGAGGCTGTGGGAAACAAACAGACCTAACATGGACAAATTCATGAATGCTGCAATTTAATTCTGTTCTCGCAGAATTACTCACAGTTTCATTGTTGAATGTAGAACAGCGAGAGGATCTTCGTGCATTTTTACCTAGTAAAGCTTGTACTTTTTTTTTTGCATTTAGTAATGAAAGCCCTTTGAAATCCATATACGGTATTTAAAACTGGACATTCAGCTAATTTTCCAGATATCTTACTGGAATTGTTGACTCACAGAACACAGAGTCCGGCGCAATGAAGGATTATGTGTCTTTCCTTATATCTTCTCTGGGTTTTTGATTACCAAATGTAATACAAATTTTATTTTTATCTAGAAAGAGGACTTTGGACCACTGAGTGATATTGCAGTCCAGTTCTTTTTCTCCTTGGCCAACCAATGTAAGACACTTCTGATGTCTCTGGTTCAGGAGTGACTTGAAACGTCGGAATTTGTAGGCTATATCTAGTATTCGTCTGTGTGTGGTGGCTCTCAATGCAACAACTCCAGGCTCAGTCCACTCCTTGTAAAGCTCCCCGTTTAAATGGATTTTGCTTGACAAGCATCTCAAGGCTGCGTTATCCCTGTGGCTGGTGCATCTTTTCCTTCCACTCAATTTTCTGTTAATATGCTTGGATAGAGCGCACTGTGAACAACCAACTTATTTAGTAATGACCTATTGTGGTGTAATCTCCTTCTGAAGGATATCAATGACTTCTGGAAATCTGTTATGTCAGCAGTTTTCCCCATTATTGTATTGAGCCAGACTACGAGACCGATTAAAGGCTCAGGAAACATTTGCAGATGTTTTGAGTTAATTAGCTGATTAAGGTGCAGCGATGGGAAGATTACTTTTAAAACATATTATGATTCAGTTACTAGTAGTTAACTGTCAAAAAAATGTAGTTACTAACCAAGGTTGGGGAATCCAGGTACAGAAAGTAAAAACCCTGAAACAGCTTGGCTTTAACCACATGTGCTTCTACTCAACAGGTGGAGACAAGCTCAATTACCTGCCCGTTGAGTAGAAGCACCTGCGGCTAAAGCCAATCTGTTTCAGGGTTTTTACTTTCTGGACAGGGATTCCCCAACCTTTTTAGTAACATAATCTAATACAGTACAGTACAGTGGATCCTCGGAGTTCGAATTTCTCAGAACTCGTACAAATTGGAGTTCGACCAAAAAAATCTAAGTAAAAAAATGCCTCAGAGTTTGACCTAATTCTCGGAGTCCGAACACCCAAACAAAGCCGGACCGAGTCAAGCCGAGCGATGCCGAATGCACACGGTAGTCGAGACGAGGCGTTGCTCATTTCAAGTAAGATCGGGAACACTCCTGGATGTTTTCCGTACATTCGCGAGTGCATTTGGATTTTTCCACAACAATTTTCTTCACCATGGGCCAAAAGAAAGACAGTGCCCCGTGATGTAACAATCTGCAGTGTGGCACCGCACCACGGGGTGGCGCCTCTTGGTTTTTGTGGGCATTTTCTTTTTCGTTTTTTGCTGTGAATGTTTTTTACGCCGAGGAGGCACGACTATTGTAACGTGCTGTGGCGCTTAGCTCACAGTTTTTTTTGTTTCTTTCTAATAAAAGTGAACCTGTAGACTTCCAGTTGCTCTCCCGTTTTTGCTCTCCCGTTTTTGCTCTCCCGTTTTTGCTCTCCCGTTTTTGCTGTCCCGCTGCGCCGTCCATGGCCGATCAGCCATTACAGTGGCAGCAAAGAAAAACGGAAAGTGCTACGAACACAGTGGATTTAAGGAAGGAAATAATCGCGCCGTTGTAACTACCATGACAACTTCCGGAAATGCTGGCGCAAGGACCTCCCTTAGCTAGTCAACAATTAGCCTGATGTTAAAAAGCACACACAAGTACCCCTTAAAAGTCTAACAATATGCCCAATGTAAAATACATGAACTCAGCACAGAATGCATGCATTAACATAGTAAAAATTAGGAATTTATAACAGTACATTTGCGAGTGCATCTTTCACCCACTGATGCTATCACACCACAACAAAAAAGGTTTTGATATATATATATATTTTTAATTGTGTGTGTACATGTTTTTACATAAATAGAAATTACCATAATAATATACTGTATTTAGAGCTTGGGAAGGGATTAAACTCATTTATGTTATTTATGGGAAAAAATGTTTTGGAGGTTGAACAATTTGGACTTTGAACACTTCACAAAAATTATGTTCAAACTCCGAGGTTCTACTGTACTGTAATATTGAAGTAATGTAACTTTGATTACTTTTGGATTACTCCAATAGTATGTTCATGAAGACAAATAAAAAATAAATATAAAATCCGCTTATCTAACTGACTCTCTGTTTAAAGTCAATTCATCTTCATTTATATAGCGCTTTAAAACAGCCTTAGCTGTCACAAAGTGCTTTACAGAAACACAACATAAAACAAATATAACATAAGGGGTTAAAGCTCCCCATTTCCCCCGTTCACTGCAAAGTGGTCTAACGAGGGAACGGGAGCCACTTAGTCAAGAAAGATTGGTTTAGGTTCTCACTGCCTCAATTGTATAGAATCAGTCCAGTCTTAATTCAGTCATCCTCTTATTGAGTAACCATTTAGAAAAAAGAATATGAACTAACCACGCTATTTTACGGCAGCTCCTTCTCTAATGGATTGGTGCATTTGTTAAGAACTAGATATGTTTAGCTATCCTGGTAAGGATCGCTCAGATTATTCCTTTTGCTTGTGAACCAACGTAACACTATAGGATCATCTACGACAGTACCGATAGAATGGGTGTAGCTATTTATTCGCTAAATGATGTAAGTCAGGTGTGGGCAAACTCGGTCCTCGTGGGCCAGAGTCCTGCAGTTTTGGATGTTTTGCTTCTCCAACACACCTGATTCATATATTCAGCTCATCAGCAAGCTCTGCATAAGCCTGATAACGATCCTCTTCATTGGAGGCTGTGTTGGAGGGAAACCTTTACAACCTGCAGGACTCTGGCCCTCCAGGACCGAGTTTGCCAACCCCTGATCTAAGTGGAAAACTTGATAAGAATGACAAAAATAGATTAAAATTAAGATAAAAGGTTAATAAGATAAAGCAATAGCCCAAATGTTGCTGTCAAATCATTCTACGTGCATAGGCTCTAAGAAAAGATGTTTCAATCCAGCGTCAAAGAACAATTTAACTCAATTCCCAGTGGTCTGGGGTAGCAACGTCCAGTTGTTACAAAGTCACGGGTAAAATGCCTTAAAGTGATATAATTCAATTTGGTTGGAGAAAGTCTCACGATAATCTAATTTTACTAAAAACTGTTTGACTCTCTGAGGTTTCAGATTACTCAATGGCTCCCCCTAACACGGCACAAGTGTGTTCCTCTTTTACATGTCTTTAGTTATCTTCTTCTTTTCCTTTCAGCTTTTCCCTTCAGGAGTCGCCACAGCGAATCAGTTGCCTTAATCTAACCCTGTCCTCTGCATCCTCTGCTCTCACACCAACTACCTTCCTGTCCTCTTTAACTACTAGGGTTGGGCGGTATTCAAATTTTGACACCGTTTTACCGTCCCCACATTTCACCAAGGTATACGGTTATACCGTTGCTAATTTTAGACTTTTTTTTATTTATTTATTTATTTTAAGACTTATCTGGCGCTGACAACAGCCAATCTGTCTAGAAGTTAATGGACACAGATCTGTTCACTGTGTGCTCCGGTTGCATTTGTCATAATATTTTGTGTGACGGAGCGCATTTGATTGTCTGTCACTCTATGACAGCACGTCTTTGGTTTATGTTTGCAGCCGACGTGCATGCGATCCTTTTTGTTGCAGAGCCAAGCTCAGATAGAATTACCATAGCATACATTGTTCCCCGCGGACGCACACAAACCTCTAGCGTTCCTACGCACTTACAAACTGTTTCTCGGTTTACTGGACTGGACCGGGGGACCCCACTTTGACCTCACTCTTCCACTTGGGTCCCTCTCATTCACACACAGATACTCCGTCTTGCTACGGCTAACCTTCATTCCCCTCCCTTCCAGGGCAAACCTCCACGCCTCTAGCTTCTCCTCCACCTGTTCCCTGCTCTCACTACAGATCACGATGCCACCCCCAAACATCATAGTCCATGAAGATTCCTGTCTAACCTCGTCTGTCTTCCTGTCTATTACCATAGTGAACAAGAAGGGGCTCAGAGCTGATCCCAGATGTAGTCCACCTCCACTTTGAACTCCGTCCTCCGTCACACCTACAGCACACCTCACCACTGTCTTACAGTCTACATACATGTCCTGCACCACTTGAACATACTTCTCTGCCACTCCAGACTTCCTCATACAATACCACAGTCCCTCTCTGGGCACCCTTGTCTCCAGATCTACAAATACACAATGCATTTCTTTCTGACCTTCTCTGTACTTCTCTATCAACATCCTCAAAGCAAATACTGCATCTGTTGTACTCTTTTTTTTGGGGGGGGGGGCATGAAACCATACTGCTGCTTACAAATGTTCACCTCTGCCCTCAGTCTAGTTTTCACTATTCTTTCCCATAGCTTCATTTTGTAGCTCATCAGCTTTATTCCTCTGTAGTTGCCACAGCTGCTGATTGCTATATAACTTTAAAAATGAGCTGCTGTCAGGAGGGTGGAGTTTGGTGGAGGACCCAAATGCAGGGAGCAAAAGCAGCCAGGCAAGGATGTAGTTAAAAAGGGGATTTAATTAAGAAAAAGGCAAACAAGGTACTTGGCGAAAATAACAAAATCAACAATATCCAAAAACACAAGTCAAAGCAACAAACCAAACAGAAATACGGCTAAGCAAGGAAATAATGATGACAGGACATGGCATGGGTGTGACAGCGACAATGACTAAATACAACTAAATACACACAGTAACGAGACGAGAGATACCTGCACAAGACACACGTGGCTTGGGGAACTGATTGGGTAACACCAGGGACCGGGATGACAAGCACAGGAGGACATGATAAAACTTGACGAGACGTTGACAAAGGGAGACACACTAGGAAAACATGACCGATAAGACAAACCAAAACACAGACCATGACAGCTGCGTTTTAATGCAAGCGAATCGCATCGCAGGTCTTCCTCTCGAAAAATACACATATGCAAACACATACTGTTTAGCCAGATGCACTATGGAAAAGCTTTTCTTTTTGCAGTAGTTTTAAATGGCGCACCTTAATTGAAATTCTCCCTCCCATAGGAGCCAAAAGTAGGATCCTGATCGTTTACTGCGCATTTTGCTGCTCTAAATAGTAAATAAGTCATACTACACTATGACTTACACAAGACTACGGACTTCTACTACATCCAATTGATGGTTGTCAAATACTTTTGGTTCATTGGCGCCTTCTTCTTTAGCATAGATACCTATGGCTATGAAGAAAGCCACTGGCGGTAATGCACGACTTCTTATCGCGGTTGGCAGGTGCATTTGGTGCATTACCGCCACCTTATTAAACGGAGTGCACACATGTGGTAGTAATTCAACTGTACATTAAATGAAAGAAAAAGCAAAAGACTGAACACAAATACCCCCCAAAAGAAGTAAGGAAAGAAATTGGACATAAAAACACAAAATGTGGATGCATAATTATGCACTATGTCTCTTATGTAAATTTGTTTTTATTTAATTATTTATTAACCACTGGAACCTTAGCATAAAAACCGTCACAGGAATGTGAATGTCGTGATTTGGGTTAGGTTTAGTGATTTTGCCACTTTATTTACATAGCACTGTAGTTGTAATTGATTTCAATTATTATTTATTGTTTTGATCAGGTCATATTCAATGATTAATGTAACTGCATTGGATTTAATTATAAATGTAAATATTCATATTTTTACTAACGCACCAAGTAAGAGAAAGAAGTTTCTACTATTTGCAAGTCTTCCAAATAAAAGTAAAATTGGTACTGCATGAAATTCTTAAATCAATGTGAATCGAATCGAGTCGGGCCCTTCAGAATCAATTTTGGAAAGCTGAATCGATACCGAGCCCTACTTCCATCCGTATCCTTTATTACCCTAACCTGCTGCACCTCTTTCCCATCTCTGTCTCTTTGCCTTGCCAACCTGTATAGATCAGTCTCTCCCGTCTTACTGTCCAACCTAGTATACAAGTTATCGTAATCCCCTTGATTGGCCTTTGCCACTTCTACTTTCACTTTACGCTGCATTTCCCTGTACTCCTGTCTACTTTCTTCAGTCCTCTGTGTCCCACTTCTTCTTAGCTAACCTCGTTCTCTTGATCCACTTCTGCACCTCCTCATTCCACTACCAAGTCTCCTTATCTCCTTTCCTTACAGATAACACACCAAGGACTGTCCTACATGTCTCCCTGATCACATTTGCTGTAGTTGTCCAGTCATTTGGAAGCATCTCCTGACCATCCAGAGCCTGTCTCAACTCCTTCCTGAAAGTCATACAACACTCTTCCTTTTTCAGCTTCCACTATTTTGTCCTTTGCTCTGCCTTTTGCCCTCTTTGTCTTCCTCATCACCAGATTCATCCACACACTAGCATCCTATGCTGTCTGGCTACACTCTCACCTACCACTACTTTGCAGTCGCTGATCTCCTTCAGATGACACTGTCTACACAAGATGTCTACCTGTGTACTCCTACCTCCTACCTCCACTCTTGTAGGTCACCCTATATTCCTGCTTCTTCTGAAAGAAAGTATTCACGACAGCCATTGTCTTCAGTTATTTATTTTTACATAAGTCCAATAGAGAAAATATTCTAACTGCCCTGCGTCTTACACAAAAAGCAGAGAAATAAATGTTTTCTGTCAGAGCAAACCACACCGCTGGTCCACCATCCGGTGTCACAGGAGAGGATAGCGGTGCACCATTAACACTGTGTATAGTGGAGATAGGGTGCTGCTAACTTCAACCCTGGACGCCGTGAATCGGTGGTGAGAATACTTCGAAGACCTCCTCAACTCCACCGACACGTCTTCCTTTGAGGAAGCAGGGTTGGGGACTCTGAGGTGTGCTCCCCTATCTCTGAGGTCGAAGTCACTGAGGTAGTTGGAAAGCTCTTCGGTGGCAAAGCCCCGGCCAGTGGTGGATGAGATCTGACCAGAGTTCCTAAAGGCTCTGGATGTTGTGGGGCTGTCGTGGTTGACAACATCGCATGGACATCGGGGACAGTGCCTTTGGATTGGCAGACCGGAATGGTGGTCCCCCTTTTTAAGAAGGGTGTGTTCCAACTACGGAGAGATCACACCTCAGCCTCCTTGGTAAGGTCTATTCAGGGGTGCTGGAGAGGAGGGTCTGTCGGGAAGTCGAATCTTGGATTCAGGAGAAGCAGTGTAGTCTTGGTCCCAGCCATGGAACAGTGGACCAGCTCTAGAACCTCGGCAGGATCCTTGAGGGTGCATGGGAGTTCGCCCAACCAGTCCACATGTGCTTTGTGGACTTAGAGAAGGCGTTTGACCGTGTCCCTCGGGGAGTCTTGTGAGAGGTGCTTCGGGAGTACTGGGTACCAAGCCCCCTGATACGGGCTGTTCAGTCCCTGTACGACTGATGTCAGAGTTTGGTCCGCATTGCCAACATTAAATCGAATTTGTTTGTCTCCGCCAAGGTTACCCTTTGTCACCGATTCTGTTCATAATTTTTATGGACAAAATTTCTATGTACAGCCAAGGCGTTGAGGGGGTCAACATTTCATCTCTGCTTTTTGCAGATGATGTTGTGCTGTTGGTTTCTTCAAGCCATGTTCTTCAACTCTCACAGGAGCGGTTCATAGCCGAGTGTGAAGCGGTTGGGATGAAAATCAACACCTCCAAATCCGAGACCATGTTCCTCAATCGGAAAATGGTGGAGTGCCCTCTCCGGGTTGGGGATGAGATCCTACCCCAAGTGGAGGAGTTCAAGTATCTTGGGGTATTGTTCAAGAGTGAGGGTAGGTTGGAGCGGGAGATCGACAGGCGGATCGGTGCAGCATTTGCAGTGATGCGGACTCTGTATTGGGCCGTTGTTGTGAAGAAGGAGCTGAGTCGAAAGGCAAAGCTCTCGATTTACCGGTCGATCTACGTTCCTACCCTCACCTATGGTCACGAGCTGTGAGTCGTGACCGAAAGAACAAGATATAATGAGTTTCCTCCGCAGGGTGTTCGGGCTCTCCCTTAGAGACAGGGTGAGAAGCTCAGTCATCTGGGAGGGACTCAGTGTCGAGCTGCTACTCCGCGTTGAGAGGATCCAGTTGAGGTGGCTCGAGCATCGGATGCCTCCTGGACCCCTCCATGGAGAGGCTTTCCGGGCATGTCCCACCGGCAGGATGCCCCGGGGACGACCCAGGACACGCTGGAGAGACTATGTCTCTTGGCTGGCCTGGGAACGCCTTGGGATCCCTTCAGAGGAGCTGGTTGAAGTGGCTGGGGAGAGGGAAGTCACTTTTAATCATTTATTTATTAAAGTAGTCATTTATTTATTTTTAAATTTGTCTTGCATGGAGAGCTCCAGCAATGAACGACTATCTTACTTACTACCTTTATTTATTTACATTAAACCAACACACAGTTCTTGTCTTGCATAAACTAACATGGTTATGTGAAACAACGATTGATACAAATCTATTTGCAGGTATCTGGACTGGACTGACTGCTTCATTTTAAAGCCAGCAAGCTTTGCCTTGCTTTGGTGCACAGAGTAGCATGAATGTAATGGTAGAGTAAACAAGTTACAAGCAAGCTAAGAAGCTAACGCTATTTTCATGTTTATTTTTTATAGACAATGAGGATTGACTGACATACATGCCTCTCCCCTGGGCCTGTTTTTCCCTCTTCTTTTTGCCACTTTCTTAATGCAGCACCTGAGGGCTTAGACCTTTTCATTGTACCACACAAGCGTGCCATCCATCTATCAATAGCGCTAACACTCTCACACTCGCTATCCCTCCCCCTACCTTTCACTTTAAACAGCAGCAGCGGGTCAGGTTCAGGGTGCCAGATCATGATCTCATAGTCATTTATTTTCTTTCTTTTTTTATATTTTAGATTTAGAAATGATTTAAAAAACTAATAATATGACATATATTTGCTTTATAACATATTTTGTTTTAAAAAACATGAGGGGTAAAAATATTTTGTATCTTTTTTTGTTTTTTGCCCTTGCTATTTGGCGCAAGAAAAAATCTTCCAACAGCAAACAAACTTCAGGCCAGTGAGACGGCAACTTAGTCATTCATAGAATAAAGTGCACTTTCTAAAACCTTGTATGCCTTAATGGATATTTGCACTTTAAAAGTTTAACCTTTAAAAAAAGGTGTAGTTGAGTGCAACTACAGCATTTGATGTTCATAATACTACCTCAAAATATTGTTCTGATTGTTGTTTTTCCCTCAGACAACCAAAAATGTTGTCACTATGGTAATTTTGGTGTGAGGTATTCTTTCATTTGTGTTATTTATAATTTATTTACACTATTTGAAAAAGTGATTGTCTTGTTGTTGTTTTTTTATTTCATTTTCTGATTATTAATTTTATTTAATGAATTATTTATTTGCTGTTATGTTAATACAAATATTTTTTATGCATTTTTAAAGTATTTGTGCTTTTTTAATTATTATTATTTTTTTTATATATCTCTGGCGGTTTTGAAAAGGGTATTGAGTAGGGATGCACTGAAATTAATTTTTGGGGCCGAAACCGATAACCAAAACTGAGAAACGCTTGGACAAAAACCGAAACGCTGAAAATAATAAAAAAAATTTACAACAAAAAACATAAAAACATTTTTAAAAATTCATTTTTATTTTATTTATCAAAATAAAAAACAATGTTTAATATCACTCAGATTCAGCATTAGCTACAGTCCACTCCACATTTTCAACACAGATTACTACAGTAATGATTGAGAAATAAATGAGGTGGATGAATAAGGTTGTCGTTAGCACGCAGACACAGTGCTTTTCTGCACATTGTTTGACGTAATAATCTGGAGATGAAGCTTTACTTTTGTGAACTTTTTCAACCTCAATTGATTTGGGTCGCTGCTAATAACGCAGCTCTCGTCTCGGTCATGTGAAATAAATTCATTTATCATGTAAAGGAACAATGCATCAATATCGAGTTTGGTGTTTTAGTGTCGTGACAACCCTCGTCCTTGATGTTGTCAGTTGATTTGATCCTTTATTTTGACACACAGTTGGGCATGGCCTGGTCTCTTTAAGTATTTAAGATGGAGTTGCTTAATGACATATTGTCAGAATGTCTAGTTATCTCACATGCCAAGCTGCATCCAGCCCTGCTCTCTGTTGTTACTTTGTATTTTAGTATATAAAGACTTGTGCTTTGCCACTTCTGTGTCCTGTCTGCTTATGTGTCCAAATTCTGGTCCTCACATCCCAATTAGTATACTAACTGTAAGGTGTTCTTCCTCTTCAATATTCACATTAGGAACTAGAGACTCCTGAAGTTCAATTCCTAGATTGCCCCCTGATGAATGTGATTCCAGCAGACTGCACAGCTCTGGACACAGCTCCAGTGCAAGCAAAGCTGTGACAGAGAATAATACCACCATCACTTAACATCATCACTTAAACGACAGTGAAAAACACTCGGCACCAGCTACAGCTACACCACCCAGGTAGTTCTCTGTCTTTTCTGTAAAATGTTTTACTGTGGCACTGTTCTGACTATAAACCGTCAGTTACGTATGTAACTACGGTTCTATGCGTACCGAACAACCGCCAGGTGGTGGTGCTGAAACAGCACGGAAATCCCCCGCACGCATGCGTCACTCGAGTAGAATTCATAAAAGGACTATTCCAGGGTTCTAGCTGACGTGATCCTCATTTATAAAAGGGGATCGTAGCCGGTACCGAGTCTCTCAGAACCTTCTCGCGCAAATCAACACGAGGGCTCTGAGTAACAAGCAATGCTGGCGGTTGTTCGGGACTCATAGAAACGTAGTCTATTTCGTCCCTCCGGACCGCCAGGTGGCGGTGCTTAAACAGCACAGAACGCCGAATACCAACGATGTCACGAAGACCCTTGAAACTGTACCTCACAGAGGGGCCTCCGCAGGACCGTGAACCACATCCAGTGGATGAGGAGAGGTGACATCCAAACTGTAGAATCTGGATAACGTGCAAGGCGACGACCAGGAAGCAGCCGCACAGACGTCCTCCAAGGACACGCCTTTCTCAATTTCCCATGACGTAGACACACTCCTGGTGGAGACCTGGTACAACTGCTGAATCACCTCCCTGATCCAATGGGAGAGACATTGCTTGGACACAGTAGCTCCTTTATTCGGGCCGTCATAAGACACAAAAAGCTGGGTGGATGTACGGAAGCATGCCGTAGCATCCAAATAAGAGTGAAGCGCCCTCACAGGACAACAAAGACCTGAAGCGTCATCCCCATCCATTGACGGTGGAGCAAAACGAGCGAGTCGAATAGGGTGGTTGGCTTGAGAGCCAGACAAAACTTTGGGCACAAAAGCAGCATTTAGCCACAATGTGACCTCTGCCTTGTTGGGGTGCCAACGAAAGCATTCAGGGCCAGCAGATAGGGCGTGGAGCTCCCCCAAGTAGAAACGTCGTATTGTGAGACAGCCAGCGAAGTTCCCCTTCGATCAACGGCTCGAAAGGGGACCTACACAGTGCGTCGAGCACCAGACAAAGGTCCCAGGTGGGGACTTGAGGTGGGTTCCTATAACGAAGCCAAAGGGCACCCCAGAGGAAGGAGGCCACTAGGCTATGGCAACCCACAGCTTACCATCAACTGCAATATGGCGGGCCGGAATTGCCGCCACGTATACTTTGATCGTAGAAGGGGAACAGAACAGATTGGAGGAATTCTAGAACAGTGGGAATAGGGCACGTCACGAGATCTACTTGCCCAGCAGACGCATAAAAAGGACATAAGGCAGCTTCCCATTTGCACGGAAAAGAGAGATGAGGCGTAGCACATCGTCGATCCTCTGTGAGGATGCTCGAGCAGTCATGTAGGTGGTGTCCAATGACATTCTGATAAACTGAGTCTCCTGAGAGAGAACAAGAGAGGACTTCTCCAGGTTGACCTTGAGCCCAAGTCATGACACATGCTGTAAAAGTGTAAACGTGTCTCGGATTGCCTGATCCCTGGACGGTGTGCATATCAGCCAGTCTAACATTTAAGGGAGCACCTTCATGCCATTCAACTGCAGGGGTGAAAGCGCCGCTTCACTACACGTGTGAACACTCTGGGAGCGAGTGAAAGCCCGAATGGGAGTACTCTGAACTGCCAGTTGCGACCCCTGTAGGCAAAGCGTAGAAACGTCTGGTGCTGAGGAGCAATAGGGAGGTGGAAGTAAGCGTCCTTCAGATTTATTGACGTGAACCATTCCCCTCGGGCAATCGTCCTGAGATAACGGTTGAGACCTCTCAGATCCAAGATAGGGCCTAATCCGCCTGTGATTTTTTGAATGAGGAAGTAGGGGGAGTAAAATCCCCCTGGATGAGCCAAGGGATCCACTGCTTCGACAGCGGACTTGGCGAGGAGGGTTGCTAACTCTTGATCTAGAACTAGTGCCTTTTCCGGGTCGCTGATGACAGTCTCTGTGACCCGAATGGTGAGAGGGGGCCGACGTCGGAACTGAATCTTGTACCCATGAGACAAGGTTGAAACCCATGGGTCCGAAGCGAGGGCAGCCCAGTAGTTGAGCTGGGGAGGGGGAAAAGTAACTGGGCTCAATCCCTTGCCCTCCTGGATTTAGGGGTCCGTGATAGGGATTGATCCGAGGGGCGGTCGGGAGAGCAGATCCCCCTGAGTTTGATGGAGCATAGGGCCTGGCAAAGCTAGCAAACTTAGGCCTTGCGTCATTAGCATGCACTGTGCTGCATTCCAGCGCTTCTGTCGCTGCCGAACCGAAAACTTGACCTGGCACCACCGGGAGGTGATGCAGTTCCTTTAGGGAGGGCTCTTGCAAGGGAGATGGAGCCAACCAGACCTGATGGCGCGCCGGGATTAGCAAAGACAAACTATGGTCATGCTCCCTCGAAAGGAGGGATAAATCCATCTGCGCGATGTTACAGAACGATGTAGCCTCATCTCCTTCGTTGTCTCTCAAAGCTGCGGAGAGAGCAAGTAGGAGATGCCCCTGGGCATTGGCCAGGCGTGCAAACACCGTCACCGCGTTGTCCGACTTAGTGACCAGTTGGTCCATCAAGTGCCACTGAGGGCTACATCTATCCTTCTTTCCTTTCTTTAGTCTTTCCTTTGGTCTTTTGAGGTCTCTCTAATTTGTTGGAATTGATATGCTTCTGGGGTTGGTGGAAGATTCTGGTTTGTAACCCTGTGTGGTGTCTGGTCGGTGCTGGATTTCACTTTTCTTTCTTTTCTTTGATCACTCCTTGGGTCTCCTGACAACTTCACGACGATCAGGATTCTGAAGTATTTGGTTTAGGTGAAGGTTATGGGATTTTTAATAGGTTTCAGGTGAATTAATGAGCACAAACTCACACACACACGCACATGCTCATGCACACACAAAAAAAGAGAGCAATGATGATGACATTGAATTGGTAAGATTACTGAATGAACTATACTGAGCTCTCTCAAGAAAAAAAAAGCGCCATTGAAGGCTAGGGCACGCACATATGCACGCGTACACACACGCACATACGCACAAAAACAAAAAAAGAGAGAGAGCAATGATGATGACATCTTGAATCGGTTTAGATTACCAAATGAACAATACTGAGCTCTTTCTCTCTCTCAAAAAAGCGCCACTGAGGGCTAGGGCATCTCACAGTTTCTCTAAGGGCTTCCTCTGGGAAGACGATGAGTTCCACAGAATACTCTACATTAGGCATACGGTCCAAACCAATAGGATTAAGAAACCGCATGTTTGCCAGGGCACGGCCGTACACCGGAAGCCGAGGATAGCCACTAGAATTGGACCAGCAAGAATGAAGGTCTGTCAAAAAAAGATGAGATTCCGGGATCCAAAAAGACTCGGTTGAGTAGTCCATCGGAGAGAGGCCACACTCAGTAGGAGGCTGAGAAAAAATAGACGTGTCCAACTTTAAGCGTTGGAACAATGCGCACCTATTCCGCTCCATCTGAAAAACGTTCAGAAGGAGGAGAAGACGGGGTAGTGGAAACACAATCCATTCCCGAACATCCTCATCAACGTTGTCCGCTTGGGAGGGCAATTGGAGTGTTGCATCTGGCATGTCCACCCCTGTATAGGGCAACGCCACTGCAGAGGCCTGAGAAACAGAAGGGTTTTGATTACCCAACTGAGCCTGTATTGCCATCACACTCGCCTGCAAACGGCTCAATTGCAAGGCAATCTGAGAGTCAGCCCGGCTTTTCTTATTCCGATGGTCAAGGGCAGCAGGAGAAACAGACCTACGTTTTGCCCGACCCCTGCGAGAGGGAGGAGGGGGACCCATTGCCACCGCCAACGATGACCGCCCCTGGGCAGCCGCTGCGTCCTGGTGAGGCGCAACATCAGTTTTGTTCACGGGGGTGTGGACCGCCGTCAAGTCAGCAGTCAATACGTCCCTCTTCAGGCAAGAAGGAGCCGCCACAGTGCTTACAGCGAGCGTCGCCGTTCATAGCAGCCGCCAATCGACGCGCAGTGAGTGTGCGCAAGTCAACCGGCTTCTATCTTCGTGGGAAGAGGAGGCGAAAACCGGCCTCTTCACCAACAGAACAAAACAAATCCACTCAAAGCAACACCTAAGTGAACGTTTGTGTTGTCATAAATTAGCAGAAGTCATGACAGACAATGTCAAAGCCATCAAACAACATCACGGCGACAGGCGACCCACGGTCGGAGCTGCATAAGTTGCGAGGCAATACAAGCTAGAAAAGGATATGAAATAACCGTACCCACACTAGCGAGTTATATTCATAACAAGTCAAAGCAACCGTAGGCAAGACGTCATTAGTCGCTGACATCCACCATACGTACTTACAAACTTGAAGCCGCACTCAGCGATGAGGAGCGGAGATCATGTAAAGATGGAAGGGGAGCTCCAACACCCATACATATATTTCAAAAGTCAAAAATACACCAAGCCGTCGCAGCCAAGAGGGACGGGGAACCCCGCTGCCCCGATCAACAAGATCACAGGCCACCTGTGACGGCGACAAAGAACAGCGGTAAACACCGCGAGTGACAGTGCAAGAGGGTCAAAGAGACTCGGTTCCGGCTGCAATCAATCCCCTTTTATACATGAGGATCACGTCAGCCGGAACCCTGGAAATGTCCTTTTAGAAATTCTTTCTTGAGTGTCGCATGCGCATGAGGGATTTCTGTACTGTTTCAGCACCGCCACCTGACAGTCGGGAGGGACGAAATAGAACTACTTTCATAGTCACGGGAAAGTATAGTTCTTCAATTGATTTTTGTTTTCTTCAAAACTAGGTATGTTTACTTAAATCCTGTAGAATTATAAAAATAAAAAAAACATGATTTTTCACATATTTGTTACAATTTTGTTCTAAAATATGATAACACATGCTAATATCAGGGGTTCTCCGCAGACATAAACTTTGTGAAAGACCTAGGTGAACTCAAAGAAATGAATGATTTATCAAAGGCAATTTGCATGATTCCCAATACTTTTCACAGCCAATATGAAGAATATTTACTAGGGATGCACCGAAATGAAAAAAAAACATATGCCAATTTTTTATTATCATTGCATTTGTTATAATTAATTAAAATTACATTATTATAATAAAATATTTAGGCCTATTTAACATGGGCATTTTAACAAAGCACAATATAAATTGAAATGCGTCCACACCACAGACATCAGAGAGATGTTGGCGAATGGTACATTAAACACCAAACGCGGGGTGAGCAACTGAGCAATTTCTGGCGGTGGAATTGCTCTTTATAGTCAATGTACAGTACTTCGCACCGGCGGGCACTGATGCGTGCGGTGCGGTGCGGATGACTCATTTGTAGGCTATTTTGAGCGGGACACAGTGCAGCGCACTTCAAATCGGCACATTCACATATTCACCAACGTTTAAAAATAATAAATTTCTTCGCATCAGCCAATCGGGGTTGGGAACGGACTGCGAAGTCACACGGCGTCCTATACAGCTCTGTAGTCACCCGGAGATTGTGGTGTTTACTTGTTCAAAACTGTTGATAGCAATGGTGCTAACATTAGCTTAAGTATTTAGCACGGCCAATAGAATACAACTGAAAAAGTGTAAGCGCTCAGGGGCTCTCATCAAAGAAAAAAAGGAAGGCGCTGCAGGAGAAAGAGTGGCTCACCTGTAGTGCAGTACTCTGCAGCGCTCTCTTTTTTACCAAACAACCCCCTCTTTCTCCGGTGTGCACAATAATGCTGCCGGTACTCACATATGCCAGCAAGCGGCAAGGCGGACACTCACTCCCGTGTTTGGTGTTTATTTCAAACAGACACTTTTTTTTCTTTTAGCCGAATGCCGAAAATGCAATTTTTTTGCCATTTTTGGACGAACATTTTCGGTGGCCAAATATTCGGTGTATTACTAATATTTTCATGTATTACTGCTATATTGCACTTTATGCTGTACAATATGAAATTGTGTTTAATTCATCAGCGAAGGAACTTAGTGTATATGCATGCAATATTGAAGAGAATTGCAATTTCTTGTCTGATATACTTTTGTAGGAAAGTGTATTGCTGCCACACAAGACCTTTTAAAGTGATGCACTATTTAATGAATGTCATGTTTTAATGTCATATGTATTTTTTCAACGTGATAAGTGATGTAACGTGATATATTTCATGTTTTAACATAAGTTTCATTGTGATAGGTTTCACGCTATTATGTGATACGTTTCACATTAAAATTTGATGTGTTTGACTTTCACATTCGACAAAACAATTTTAGGTCACTGCCAGAGGCCCTTTGTGTGTCTTATTTTTACATCTTAAATCTTTTAAAGTACTTGGCCTTATTTTTTTTATTTTTTAAACTTTATTATAGAAAGGAAGCATAGTTATGGAGCTAGTAACTTGGAATTGTTAGTCACAAAAAAAACTCCAGCTGTAACCTGAACTGGAAGGCATTGCTATGTTTTGTTTTTCCAAATGTGAAAGTCAAACTCGTCATGTTTTAATATGATAACGTGTCATATTAAAACGTGAAACACTTTATAATGGGAATCTTATCACATTATAATGAAATATTATGTTTGGGTGGTGTGGCAGGAACACGCTTCAGAAGTTTTTTTCACAAGTACAATATTTAACTTTTTCCCTTGAATTTGATGTCTTTTATGAAATCAAAACTTCTCATGCAGTAAATACACTCAATTACTATTCTATTACAAAACTAGAATAAATGTTGGTTAATTATGATGTGGCCTAAGACTCTCTGTGCGTTTCAGCGCATTTCCATGTCTAAGTCAGCCCAGATGCCACTGTCCAACATAACGGTCTCAAAGCCCTCAATCTCTCGGGTACCCAGCAGCATGGAGGGCATCAACCATGAGCTTGAGAAGGTCTTTATCAAAGACAACGGAGAAAAGGAGGAGTTAAAGGTATGGCTCTGTTTGATCTGCCATAGGTTTTCTGTCATTTGTCAGGTTTAGTAGTAAAAGTAGGCCTGTTGAACCAACATTTCAGTTAAGGTTTTATCAATGCGTAGTCTTTCTAGAATAAGGTTGTTTTGCAGTTTAGAAGTGCAAAAGTTGATTAAATGTGTTATTTTATGTACGGCATTGTTTTTTTTTTAAATTAAAATTTAATGAAAAACTTAATGAAATAAAAGACGTATTTATACATTTTTTGTGTTGTTTGTTTATGCTAGAGCAGAGGTGGGCATCAAGGGCTGAAGTCCTGCAGGTTTTGCATTTTGCTCTTCTCCAACATAGCTGATATATGATCAGCTCCTCAGCAAGCTCTGCATAAGCCTGGTAACGATCCTGTTGATTGGAATTAGCTTGTGTTGGAAGTGAGAAACCTCCAAAACCTGTCCGACTTAGTGACCAGTTGGTCCATCAAGTGCCACTGAGGGCTACACCCATCCTTCTTTCCTTTCTTTAGTCTTTCCTTTGGTCTCTTGAGGTCTCTCTAATTTGTTGGAATTTATATGCTTCCGGGGTTGGTGAAAGATTCTGGTTTGTAACCCTGTGTGTAGTAGGTGGTGTCTGGTCGGTGCTGGATTTCACTTTTCTCTCTTTTCTTTGATCACTCCTCGGGTCTCCTGACAACTTCACGACTCTATCGGGATTCTGAAGTATTTGGTTTAGGTGAAGGGTATGGGATTTTTAATAGGTTTTAGGTGAATTAATGAGCACAAACTCACACACACGCACATACTCACGCGCACACAAAAAAAGAGAGAGCAATGATGATGACATGTTGAATTGGTAAGATTACTGAATGAACAATACTGAGCTCTCTCAAGAAAAAAAAAGTGCCACTGAAGGCTAGGGCATGCACAGTTTCTCTAAGGGCTTCCTCTGGGGAGACGATGAGTGAAGCCACAAAATACTCTACATAAGGCATACGGTCCAAACCAATAGGATTAAGAAAACGCATGTTTGCCAGGGCACGGCCGTTCGCCGGAAGCCGAGGATAACCACTAGAATTGGACCAGCAAGAATGAAGGTCTGTCAAAAAAAGACGAGATTCCAGGATCCAAAAAGACTTGGTTGAGTAGTCCATCAGAGAGAGGCCACACTTAGTAGGAGGCTGAGAAAAAATAAACGTGTCCAGCTTTAAGCGTTGGAACAATGCGCACCAATTCCGCTCCAGCTGAAAAACATTCAGGAGAAGGAGAAGACGTGGCAGTGGAAACAGAATCCATTCCCGAACATCCTCGTTGACGTCGTCCGCTTGGGAGGGCAATTGGAGTGTTGCAAGGCAATCTGAGAGTCAGCCCGGCTTTCCTTACTCCGATGGTCAAGGGCAGCAGGAGAAACAGACCTACGTTTTGCCCAACCCCCGCGGGGGGAAGGAGGGGGGCCCATTGCCACCGGCAACGATGACCGCCCCTGGGCAGCCGCTGCGTCCTGGTGAGGCGCAACATCAGTTTTGTTCACGGGGGTGTGGACCGCCATCAAGACAGCAGTCAGTATGTCCTTCTTCAGGCAAGAAGGAGCTGCCACAGTGCTTACAGCGAGCGTCGCCATTCATAGCAGCCACCAATGGACGCGCAGTGAGTGTGCGCAAGTCAACCGGCTTCTATCTTCGTGGGAAGAGGAGGCGGAAACTGGCCTCTTCACCAACAGAACAAATCAAATCCACTCAAAGCAACACGTAAGTGAGCGTTTGTGTTGTCATAAATTAACAGAAGTCATGACAGACAATGTCAAAGCCATCAAACAACATCACGGCGACTGGCGGCCCTCGAGGACCGAGATTGCCCACCTCTGTGCTAGAGCATACAGAAGGCTTTGACGCAAACTCTGAACTGCAGAGAACGGGTGAAGCATTGGTAGTAATTACAAAAACGGCCAGCAGGTGGTAGCAGAGATTAAGAAATCAACCAGGGCCATGTTGCAAAAAAGCTCTTTTCACCACAGCTCTAAACAGATTTGTGAATAATGATGAAACTTAGCTATATTCTAATGCTAAATGCTGCAAAACTGTGTAATGTACTTTTTTTCTGATAAAAGAATAAACTATATTCTTTATTTTGGTATGTTCCATGTTTTTATAGCAATAGAACACAATATTGCGTGGGCCTTGCAAAGTCAGTCAAAATCCAGTAAAACAGCCAGGAGCAAAGGAGGTTGCTTCAGTGAAAATGGCTGCGGAGGGAATGAGTTAATAAGACTTTAACAGATTAATAATGAAAGGTAATGTGGCATTATTGCTGTTTTATCATTTATAATCATAGTAATTCCAAATAAGGATGACAGCGTGTGCAGTAGTTTCCCAGGTCAAAGTGAGAAGCTTCGTAGTAAAAAAATAACTCAGCAATAAACAGATAAAGGAGCAGCAATACACAAATAAATAAAAATAAAAAGGAGCAGAAAAAAACATGCTAAGAGGTTTGATGATACCAGCAGAAGAGCTTGTGAAAATGTTTGCTACCCAAGCAAAGGAAAAACAGCAGAGTAGCTTTTCATTTGCTATTCATATCTGGGATGTTCAAAGACTGGTACATTTCTGTCGGAAGTATTTATAGTGACTGATTTCATAACCCAGAATGTTAATGCTAGCTAAGCATTCAGATTCAGAGCAAACAATCATAACTAAAGGATATATCAATCAGCCTTTGGATAATAACGGAGAATGAAACCGCAACCAAAAAGCAAGCCTAGTCAAGCCAGCTACCGGAACGGTTACTCATAGACTATTATGCAACGTGGTGCGAGGGTCGACTCCCCCAAAAAATGTTACAAGTAATATGGATATCAATGCCTACTTAGCTTTTATTTTGAAGTTGACGCTCGGAAGCAATTGTTCTGGCAGCTTACTTGACTTCGAATTGAGGCAGGCCTGACTTATTAGTGTAGAAAAACGCATTGACTTGAACTGGAGCACATTATTCAGTTTTCATACAACATATTATTGTAAAGAAAATTTGAGGATTGACTTCCCCTTTAAGATGAGTACAGATGAATATACTTTAAAAAATTCCAAGCAGTACTTTCAGACTACTATATTGGGCTTCGAGTAAACTCTGAATATCCATAACTTTTGGTGAGGAGTGTCGTATCAGAAGTGGAACATCACCAATCTCCAGTGGGTTGTTGTTGCCTCTGCCCTGGGATCCCTTTGTTTTGAAAAAAAGTTGACGATGTCACGCTGACCAGCCAAAAATATGAAATAGATGCCTCAGAAGAAAGGTGTGTCCAGTCAATTTTATTTTTACTTCCCTCCCTAAAATGTATTTATTTATTTATTTTTTAAATAATTATTTTGATTTTTTATTATTATTTTGATTTACTTACTTATTTATTACCTTAATTGAGTCGTACATGTTAAAGGTAGGTGGGTCAGCAGGCAGGCTGGTAGGTAGGTAGGTAGGCAGACAGCACAAAGCACAACAAACAAATACAAGAGCAGCATTGAGGAGGACTTGTAGAAATTAAAATCGTATCTTAAGAAAAAAAAAATCATTCTGGTTTGTCCAATAAATATTTTGTCTCTTTGCTGTCCTTCACAACAAATGCAGTCCCTAGAGGTTCCTGATGGCCGCCGGGCACCCTTTCCTCCCCAGCAGCGCAGCAGTAGCTCCAGAGGCACCGACGACCAAAATCCCTCAGCCCCCGGGCGCTCCAGCAGTTGCTCCAGCCTGTCACCCTGTCCCTCACCCGCATGTCCATCATCAGGATCACATGACAGCAGTCCTTACTCCACAGAAGATTTACTCTATGATCCTGATAAAGGTTGAAAACCTCTTTCTTCATTACTTATAAGAGTGTTATGCTTGGGCCTTCAGATTAGCTTTGCCTGGTCTGCCTCGGTCCAGCCTAGATTCTAGATGACTGTTTTTTTTTTAAACACAAGTTTAAAAAAAAGTTTAAAAAAAAAATAAAATATAATAATAATAATAAAAGTAAATAAAAACGCTGCAAGGGGTAATGGCACATTGGAATACTTTCTTTTTTTGCACAATAAACCTTTACATATGGATTTTTGGTTTTGTACCAGTCCTGATGTGCATTCACAATTTCAGGAGTTTTCACGCAAGTTTAGACCACCCATATCTATGGTCCAAAAGTGTCAAAATTAAATAAATTAATACACCATTAAATAATTAAATAAATGTGTCATGAAATAATTAAATGTGTCATTTATTAATTAATAATGGAATTAAATAAACCAATAATTAAATAAATGTCATGAAATTATTAAATGTAATTTATTAATTAAATATGGGATTAAATTAACCAATAATTAAATAAATGTGTCAATTACTTACATATATAAATTTATAATTATTTGTGTATTTATTTATTTAATGGTCCTGTGTTGCAGCGTTTCATGATTTTTTTTTATCTGTCAAACTCGCCCGTTAGAGTTAGTGGACGGGGCTAAAGCCTGATTCACTAAAATCTTGTCTAATCGACTGCTTCGGCCTGAAGTGGTTAGAAGCATGGCGGCTACGGTGATGGATTTTTTTGCTGATATAGAGTGATCGAGGCTTGTTGTTGTGCAAAACCAACATCAAAATATAAGCGATATTTCTACTATTTCGCTAAAGTACAATTTTGACTTGAAGTGTTTCCATTGAAGAGTGATTTGCTTCTGAGGCGTAGTTCTTGTAATGTCCCGCCTCGACTTTTGCGAGATCTCGCAGTTCTTGTAGGCGATCACGTCACGCTAACGGCTCCTCATGCAACGTCACGAGAATAAGTAGTTTTCGTTTGTGGAGCCGCGGCAGCCTTGGCTCTTCAGCTAAACCACTTTGTGCTTAATAAGACTTGTTGTCCCCTTGGGAAGCAATTCCGACACAAATGCGAGGTCCTGTACTTCCTACTTACTTGACCGGGCGGGGTCACAAGACTACAGGAAATGTGAAAAAAGTGTTTCTTTTATACTTTTGCAAAATACTTCCATTTCAACACGTCTCAAAAAGCACCTCATGAGAGCGTAAATCTGAGTCAAATGGTAACACACTTATTGAGGTAAATAGCGCCACCCAGCGTACCGAATTGTGTTTACTAGCTACTCACTCTGCATCAATTCATTATTCTGAAATGGATTTGCCTTGGTGACCAATCAGGTGTTAGGTCCTGCCCACCAAACTTTGATGGGTGAGTTTGACAGATAAAATAAATTCATGAAACTCCGCAACAGAGTGACCATGAAATAATTAATTAAATCGAGAAATGATTAGATATATTTACAAATAATCATAGATAATTGAATTAATTAATGACACATTTAATAACACATTTATTTATTTAATACCATATTTAATTAATACATGAAACATTTCATTAATTAATGACACATTTATTTAATTATTTAATGGTGTATTAATTTATTTAATTTTGGCACTTTTGGTCCTCCATACATATCAACGTACTTTTTTCTTGGCAAACACCGCGTAGCAACAGCTTGCAGCAAAGTATAATGTTTTGCTTTTACTTTTCATCGGGAACATCTTTAGATGAAACACCCACAAATTCAGGTCAATGGGATAAAAATAAATTGTTTTTAAAAATTGAGCAAAATTTTAAAGTAAATCCACAATGGTGGACTTCCTGTTGGATTTAACATATGGCTATAACAAATAAAATTGCCAGGCCTGTGTGTGCAAAACTTTAAGAGTTTTCGTCCATGTTAAGACGCTCAAAAATCTGCTTTATTTTGTTGCAACAGAACAGGCAAATGTGTTGCCACAGAAACAGAATTTCACAGCACGACCACCACGATGAAAAACAAGTTTGTAGATGTCTTCAGGCCTGGACTGTCATCAAATATGTTCAATTTTGAGAAGCTAGGATAATCCGGGTGAAGTTACAACAGTATTTCTTGTCATTGTAAATCATCAGCATTTGATGCACCGTCATGGCCACGCTCTTTGCCGGAAAAGTCACAATATTCGATCTGAGGCATGAGCAACATCTTAAGGCTTTTCTGACAAATTTTCAACCGGACCCTTTCAACACGCTCGGTGTAGAAGGTAAAATTTTTAAAAATGTATTGTCACCTCTGGGTGGCACAATATGTATGACCTGAATTTTATCATATTGATGTCGTTAGACCGTGACTATTCACATACATGTGAAGTTTGGGATTTTTTGGGCGCATTTACATGGAGTTATTCAGAATTTTGTCCTTTGTGGCGAAGCAAATATAAAATATAGAATTCGATCCCCCGCCTGTGTTCCCAGGTCTTGAGGTGGTACAGCTCAAGTTTGAAGTCATTCTGACGACAGGGGGCAAAAGTTTGAACCCAGTAAATGTGCAAATATAGGCCGAAATTGGACATTAAAAAATTCATAGCTCACTTCCTGTACATTTTAGCCACAATGGACTTTTTTTGTACGCCTGGGGCTGCTACATATGCCTACCAATATAGTTAGCCCTAGGTCAAACGTGACGATATTTTTATTTAATTTTTTAGAACCATGTTGCTTGTTTTTGACATCTTTAAAATATCATATTTTTCGCCAGGTGTATTTTCAAACATGTTCAAACATTTTTAGGTCACCCTTAGCGCTAAATTTCGGAGAAGAATAATTTCTACAAATACAATAATGTAGGGACCTTGCAAGCGTTCACTGCTTGGGCCCTAAAAATGCTATTATGTGTATGTAGCCTAGTATTTATTAAGTAGTTGAAATTAAAATGTGACCAGGCAAAAATTTAAAAAAAAAAAGTAATTTTTATTTGCACTCATTATGTTGCACAATTATATCACAATCAGGCAATATTTAGAATGGCTTACTCACACATTTTTGGCAGCTTACAAAGATTTGCTTGGATATGTAATTTTTCATGCATGGGCAGTCACTTCCAGAGACTCAAATATTGGCATACGATACGATATGATACGATATACTTTTATTTTCCCCGTGGGGAACTTTTTCCTGGACTCCGTCCAGCTGCAGTTTACAGTAAGGAAAAAACAACAGAATAGAAAGAGATAAAATCAAAATTAAATAAGAAGTGCAGCAGTAGTTTACAGTAAGAAAAACAACAGAATAGAGAGATAATTAAAATAAATAAATAATAAATAAAATAAATATATAAAAAATAAATAATACACACACACTCCTATATATATATATTGCACTACTTAGTTAATGTCGGTTATTAAGTAATTTGATGGATGTCGGCAGGAATGAGTTCTTGTAGCGGTTCAGCCTGGTTCTGGGGGCCCTGAATCTCCTGCCAGAAGGCAGTAGCTGGAACTCATGATGCAGAATGTGAGTCGGGTCAGTAACAATTTTCTGTGCCAGTCTGGTGACGGACCGCTCATATAGCATCTGTAGGGAAGGATGATTCCTGACCCCCATGATCTTCATGGCAGTCCGCACCAGACCGGCAATCTGTGACCTTGACTGCACAGTCAGGTTGCCGTACCAGGCCGCAATGCCGTATCTGATGATACTTTCCAATGCAGCCCGATAGAACAACAGCATGATCCTCTGCTCCACTCCATAGACCCGAAGTCTGCGTAGGAAATAGAGACGCTGTTGGAGTTTGGAGCAGAGACTTCCAACGTGTACCCTCCAGCTGAGTGTGTTGTCAATGTGGACCCCCAGATACCTGTATGAACCCACCTGGCTGATGTGATTGCCTTTAATGATGACTGGCCCGTGGTCACCCACAGTTTTTGGATCAAATATCACCTCCTCTGTCTTCCCCACATTGAGCACAAGATGATTCCGGTCACACCACTGGACAAATTTCTTTATTTCTGAGAAATAGTCCAGTGGGCTAGCGCCGGCCTGCAGCAAGCTGACGATAGCTGTGTCATCAGAGAACTTAATGATAAAGTTCTCAGGGTGTGATGTCACACAATCATTTGTGTACAATGTGAAGAGGACCGGGGAGCTGACGCAGCCCTGCGGGGCGCCTGTGCTTATCAATCTGGGTTCCGAGAGGGAGCTGTTGACCCTGACTTGCTGTGTGCGCTGTGTCAGGAAGGAGTGATACCACCTCGAGATGTACGGGTTCACATTCATTTCCTTCAGTTTACCCATAAGAAGGTGCGGCTGCATTGTGTTGAACGCTGAGCTAAAGTCAACGAACAACACACGTGCATAAGCTTTAGGGACGTCCAGATGTTTGCTGACCAGATGTGTGATGCTGTTGATAGCATCGTCAGTGCCGCGACCCTGCTGGAAGTTAGAGCCACAGGCCTGAAGTCATTATTGACCACAGGACATTGTTTTTTAGGAACCGGGGTGATTACTGATTTTTTCCAGAGACTGGGAATGGAGTGTGAGTCCACAGATCTCTGGAAGATGGGCTGCCATGCCGCTGTGAGCTCCTCTGCACAGGATTTTAGCAGAAGGGCAGATATCCCATCTGGTCCTGAGGCCTTCTTTGTGCAGACAGACCTGAAAGCAGATTGGACGTCATGGGGATGAATGACCAGCCTTGAGTCCTGCTCATTCACTGAAATGGACCTCAGGACCTCCCTACATTCAGAGGAGAAGTCCTGGGTTTCGAATCTTAAATAAAAGTCATTCAGCTCCCTTGCCTTCTGGAGGTCATTTAGAGTGCTGAGACCTTTTTGAGCAGGAGTCAAGTTGGTGGTCCTCCTCATGGTGTCCCACATTTTCTTAGAGTTGTTAGCAGCAAAGTGTTTTTCTATAGTCTCTTTGTGCTTCAAGCAATACAAGCAATTTATTTCTCCATACCTAACACCTAACTAAGCTAACTCACAAAAGAGGAAATTTTTTGTTTAATTTTCATTATATCTGTGTAGCAGAATATTAAAAAATATATATATTTTAACTGGGTTTTTATATGGTTGCCACTCGAACCACGAAAAAGTTAGATGAGACGCAGTGAGCATGGCTGAACTAAAGAGAACGTTAACTGGCTAGCAAGCTAGCTACCAGACACACAAAAAGGAGACTTAACTGTTTATTACATTTGGTAGACTGCAAGGCAAGCTCATAAGGTTGTTTGTTGGCTAGCCAGCGAGCGGGCCGGAGACGGGCTTGTACCTCTCCACCTCGCTTGGTGTTGTGTCGGTGTGTGCGTTTCAGCAAGTATCTGGGGATAGGTTCCACAGAGGAAATATGTGAATAGGTGAATTTGTTGATCCACGAACCACAACTAGGCAGTAGTTTACTGTACTAGTGTACTTGCAACATACAACATATTTGATACAAATCAAGAACCAGCTTTTTCAAATGGATACTTGACTCATTGAGACATTTTCAACAGTAAAAAGTTCAGATTTTGTCCAGAATTAATTTGATAACTTCATTATTTTTCTTCTGGCTGTCAACTGTCGCTGAAAATGACATCACCTGTGCTGAAGAAATAAACAATCACGGCTCACCTGTTTTCAGGGTTTGGTCAACAAATTGAGCCGTGATTGGTCGTTACCATTTTCCTTAACACGGGTTATGTCATCTTCAGTCGACAGCAAGTGGCAAAATTAGTTTTTAAAGGTATACATTTTTCATGAAAAATAATGAAGTTATCACAAAATATTACCTTCTTACTGTTGAAAATGGCTCAATGAGTCAAGTATCTCTTTATTTGGAATGTAAATGTGTTTTAATATTCTAGTCTTTAAAACATGTCTTTATTATTACAGACAGTGAAAGTTGCTCGCCACTTCCCAAATTTGCCTCCTCACCCAAACCTAACAACAGCTACATGTTCAAGCGAGAGCCGCCTGAAGGTTGTGAGAAGATTAAAGCCTTTGAGGAGATGAGGTAAGCTGTTCTTAAATCTTAACACTGCATATGTTCCCTTGTGACACTGCACATACTGTATTTCAGCTCCAGGCAGTCTACATCAGCATCAGTTCCCCTCTTCTCCTGTCCCGACAAAAACAAGGTAAACTTCATTCCAACTGGCTCAGCATTCTGCCCCGTTAAACTCCCAGGCTCCCTACACCTCATGTCAGCTGTACAGTCGGAAGAGAATGAGGATGGAACGGAGATTCAGTGTGAGACAACATTGCACAAGGACCCTGCTCAAGCCTCCACAAGTACCACCACAGATGATCCTCCAGAGATGCCCAGCTTACCCTCAGAGACTGCAGATCAGCACACAGATAGTCCAGCCATCAGCTAAAAGTGAGCAGAGCTGGTCTCTAGCTCTAGTTTTTACCTTTGTGAAGTATAACCAGTGACAGTGACTCTCTCATTTAAAACACCTTCTTCTGCTCTGCTAGAGGAGCTTCAGTATCTCTGTGCTGATCCCCTCCAAGCCCTCTTCTATCTCTGCATGATATAGAAACTGTCCCCAACACCAATAACCACTTTCACCACCAAGACTGCCTCCTCAATGTTCTGCCCTGTATTATACCCACGCTTTCTGGCAAGAATAGTAATAATTTGTCATGTGCAGGAACCATAGGGAAGAATGGAGCACAATGGATATGCATTTTAAAATGACGGTATATTTCTTATTAAATTATGTATTGTGTTTTGTTTCAAACATTTGCAGAATGAATAAGCTCTTTAAATGGATATATTACACACAATGGCCTGAAAAAGTATCTGAAGCTTTTGGAATTCCTAAAATCACACAGATGAAAAAACAGTGTATGCTTTAACTAAAAACATCCAGACATGTATATGTTTTCATATTTTTAATGAGGATAACATGCAAACAATGACAGAAGGGGGTTGGGTAAGTAACTGAACCTTCAGCCTAAGGAGACTTGGCATTATTTTAAAAACTCTTTTACCGCCAAAAACATAAATTGACTTTAAGGACACGCCCACTGAATACCGCCAATGACGTCAAGTGACGTTAACTATGTTGTTTTTTCTTCTCCTCAATGGGCAGTGCAACGTCTTGTGCAGCGCTGCTTTGTGAATGGGGTGGGAAAATCAAAAAACACCCACTAACTATGGCCAGCAGATGGAGCATTGTATCTCTGTTCAATTGGCTGCCGTGTATCAAATTACATGAAAACATGGCACATCTTAGGAAATAGAACGTTTTCAAGGATGACGTGAATGATCAAAGCGTTTGTCACATAAAATCTAATTCATAGAGCGTCACTAAACAAAAAATATTAGTGTCAAAGTCACTGTTGTGCAAAAAAATGTATCTTTTCACAAAAAACTTTTTTCATTTTCGCTTCATGTCACTCAAATAACCAATTTTCAAATGGTGATTACGAAAGAACGGAATAAGGTAGAAACATACTTGTTCCTTTCTAATGAAAGAATGGAATCCAATCTTTCATATGGTATCCACCATGTTTATGTAGCTGTAGCACACAATATTCTGTTTGCCTTGAAAGATGAGTGAAAATGCTCGAAATCGGCTGGCACTGTTGGGGTTGTTTTTTTGGATAACGTTTGGCAGTAAAAGAGTTAATGTAATGCTCCATTCGAGGATGGTCGGAAGTCGGATATATCCAAGTTGGGTTTTTTTCAGTTCCTACCTGAAAGCGTTAAAGTCTAAAGTAAACAACCAAAATGGTGGGTAGTGATAAATTGTTTTTATTTTTTATTTATACTCATTTTGACCTACAGCAAACTTGCCTTCTCGCCATTTTGCTTCATTTATTGTTATGTTATTTCATAAGCATTTCATACAGTTCAGTAGTTCACCGTATAATTTAATGCAGGGAGATAGCGGCATACTGTCACATAAGCAGATTTATTTGAGCAATGCGTTACGTAACGCATTGCTCAAATAAATCTGCTTTCCAAAGTGACTAGTAGTCTAACGCGTTACTTTATTGTACAAAGTAGTCTGATTAAAGTTACAATTCAGGGATTCAATGCATTACTCCACATTTATATTGACGAGTCAAAGTAGCTCCCTATTGCAATCAGAAGCAACTGCCGCTATATTTACGACGAAGATGAGGCTGTTTATGTTTAAAAAGTGAAAATCAATTAAACTAATCGGCAGAGGTGGGCATTCCGTCAATCCGTCTACAGTATGACAGATTCCCATTTTGTTGCCGATTGATGGGAAACTTGAAAAAAATTGACAAACTAAGCATTCCCAGAAGGGGTTTTTATGTCCGTCAATGAATTCGGCAATCCGGCAATGACGGACATCCCATTTTGCTGACGGATGACGGAAACATTGACGGCTGCTCATTTTGCTGAGCAATGGAAGAATGACGGATTGATGATTACAATACAGTTTGGCTTGAAATATTGACAGTTTGGAAAAGATGGAAGGGTGTCTCAACTGTTGACATTTGCCAAATGACAGGTTGCCAGATACTGTCAAATATTCTCCACAATGTAAGCTGTTTACTTTGAGTTAAGCGGGAGAAATGACTGATCGGGAGACACGCGGGACATCAG